>NC_067284.1:46565036-46752536 GCF_020740795.1 Apus apus
AGAAAAAGTCTTTTTTCAGAGCCAATATATACTGAGACCACACACATGGCGATGGTGTACATTAGCCATGAAACGTCATGGCGTGGAAGATAAGCCACCTTTAGGACAACTTTTCTCTCCCCATCACACTGTAGGATGATGGTGGCAGGCAAGCCACAAACCTAACACTTCATGCAATGGCTGGCAAATGCTTGGCTGCTAAAGGAGGTGTTCCACCAGTGAAGCACTTGTCAATGTAAGGGCCCACCCATAAATTGTTTTTTTACCATAATTTCCTTCAAATTGGATTGTTGTCATGATCAGAGAGCCATTTACTAGAAGCAATTGCTAATTACACACATGTCGCCTGTAGGGAGGATGTACAGCAAAATGAGCATTTTGGAGGGAATTTCTTGGATTTCATACCTTCTACAATTTCACCCATGGACATTTTCCAACAGGCCAGGCTCAAAAGTTTTTCATCTGACTTCAGCAAGAGTTTTGGCTCAGCACATTCCTGTGAGACTCTGCTGTATATGTTTTGGTCAATTAGAAAACAAAACATGAAAACAAATGCTCCTTGAATCATTAAAAATCCCATAGGACACCTTGTCTATCCTGCTGACAACTGAAGTATTTTTCTTTCAGTCTATTCCCACCACAGTTTTCACTGGCCAGTGTGGCATGGCTTTCCGTGATCTCTTGGGAGACCAGTCCAAAGATCACTAGACCATGCTTTTTTTTCCACAGCATCACTTTGAGTTTTCCTTAGCTGAGTTTTTTCCCATTATTCTTTCCACTTAAAATGTGCCAAATAATTCCTCTTATGCTTTCTGTATCCAAGCTTCTCACTGGAAACATCTTGAAATCTTCTGATCCTAAACAAATCAAAAAGCCAGATCTGCTAAGGATGGATTTCATCACCACTCTGATGAGTAGCTAACTGTCTGAAGAGGTGCATTTACTTCTAATTTCAGGTCCTCTACCTTTCTGGCTGCTCTAAGTCCTCCTTGCGTTACCAAAGAGTCTTAGCATAAACCCACCTTTGGGTGGAAACTCACCTTGAACCCAAGGCTTTCTGGTTCTTCTCCCTAACATCCAGTATTGGCATTTCTGGTTGAGGTACCTAAAAATAATGACTATTTCCTCCTTCATATATGACAAAATGAAACAAATCACCCTGATAATTACAGCAACATGCTCCAGGACCTGCAGGAGCTGTCTGCAAGAATGATGAATCCTTTGGCTATGCAGTTACTTTGTGGTATCTAAAGAAACCCACCTAGATGAAAACACAGGGGTCAAATTTATTCCTGGAGCAACTCCACTAAAGGCACTGGAGTTACTCCAGAGATTAATTTGAATGGGTGTCTGTAGTGCAGATCAGTTGCATCACATTTCCTAGCTGGAATTAAGAACTACGTAAGTATCCTGGGCTCCAGACTATGGCATTTTTCCTCTTCAGCAGCAGGGTATTCTCTCAATAAAGGTATAAGAGGGAACATTAAAAATACCATTATTTTGTTTAGAGATTTGAGGACTTAGGCAAGAGCTGGTCAAAGCAGCTGAGGTAAAACATTCTCCACCAGAAAATGCCATTTTGTCAGGTAAGAACTTGGTGCAGGAGCCAGCACATTTTGATAGAATTTATTTTAGAACAAAATGGAGCCATAGTGTTTGGGTGAGAATAAACTCCAAAATTAAATTTCATTGGAACAGAGCGAGTGAATTATTTATGGCAAAAGAAAAAGTTGTTCT
Source organism: Apus apus (assembly GCF_020740795.1). Taxonomy (NCBI): domain Eukaryota; kingdom Metazoa; phylum Chordata; class Aves; order Apodiformes; family Apodidae; genus Apus; species Apus apus. The sequence goes on from NC_067284.1 coordinate 46,566,774, forward strand.
GTACAGTTACTTCACATTATATTCCTAATTATGAAAAAAAAGAAATGCATAAATGGAATGAAACCTTTTGATTTATTGAACTAGAACATTTTGACTAATTCAAAATAGCATGTCCTAGAAGAGTGTTTTTCACAGGCAATTTCAACTTTGTGCTTTTGTTCCAGCTCAGAACAAACCTCTACATTTTGAAATCACAAACTTCCCAGTGAAATGGAAAAATGATAGGTGAGAAAACCAAGTAGTTTACACAAAACGGGTGGTGATATTACATATAACTCTCTTTTCCAGCCACTTTTGAGCAGCTTTAGGGATACCTGAACAGATAAAACAGGGCACTGAGCAGCACAGGAAGAAACAGGGCAACATTAGAGATGCAAAAGTCAGACAGGAAACATAGTGCTGTTCTTCAAGAGAGATATTATCAGATCTGTGTGTAAGGATGAGTAGCATTCAGGGAAACTGAGTGGGACTCAAAGCTTATATAATTCAGAGGTCAAAACAAACCCTGGGCATCCCTAAATTACCCCATCATTTGACATATGCATGGCTCTGCTATAAGGAGATTAGTTTAGAGTATCCTGGCTTTGTTTCCTTCATTATGTGCTGGAGAGCTTGTTTTTTACTTGCCCCACTCTTAACCAAGATCAAAGATCATAAGAGGCTGCAAGATCTTGACTGCAGCTTTTAGCCCTATATGATGGAGAGCTGTGCCACACTCCAGAGCTGCAAGAACAGGACGGTGCCTCGAAAAAACCTGTTCCTCCCAGGAAAGGTGTCATTACCTCTGCCACCACTCACTGATGCCCCGTACATCTGTCCAATGTCCTACCTGCTTTTGGATAGTGTGTCAGAGATACCTCAAGGAATCATGTGCTGGAACAGACCTGAAGGAAACATTTGCCCTTCAAACAAACAGCAGTTCCTGCATGGAGGAGTTATCCCAGGGATCTCCATGCTTCCAGACTCTGCTCCCCACCCAGCACAGCCCAAGCAGGGAGGTAACATCTCCATCCCTACCATTGTTTGTAGTGGGAAGGAAAAGCAGTGACCAGGCTATTGAGTAGTTAACTACACAACTGCTACCTAATGATCCTAATTTGCATGATTTTAATAATAATGACTAAAACCAAACTGTTAAGTTGCACTTTCTACCTCAGCAAAACTGAGCTATAATTGTGCAGAGAATAATTTTATGGCTGAAGTGTGCCCTATATAATAAGAGATTAGAATAAAGTGCTCTAATATTCAATGTCTTAGCAGGTGCAGGCACTTACCTGGGCAATTAAAATCTTTTTAATATACAAATCACAGCCAATGAGACTATTGGCATGACAAACTGTATATTTCAGGACATACTGTGTTTGTCTAAAATAGATTTTTGTTTGCTAGCAATAATTTCTCTCACTTTTGTTTAAAAGAGAAAATGACTAAACACAGTCTAATTTGCAGAAAATTCTTAAAACATTTCTATAATTTCTGTGAAAGCATTTATCATCTCTCTGTCTTTGTGTAATACATGCATTAATGCCTTTCACTTAATATTTCTTTTAGAAAATACACAACATGTATCAATTAATGTATTTCAATATTATATCTGCTAGAGACTACTGGGCTGACTTGAATAGAATTTGGCCTTGAAATAACAAGCAGATCATGAAAAGCATATGAAATTTTCTTTAATTGATGGATTCATTAAGTTCATGAAATGCCCTTCTTTGTTCTTGGAGTATTCTGTAAACACCAACAGGTAAAATAGGTGCTATGTTTCCTGTGAAATTCACAGAAAAGCATTTTCCAGTTACTCCTGAGCAACTTAAAAGAAAAGTAAAAAATGAAGAAAACTCAACTCTGCCAACACCCAGCCCTGAACATAAAAACAGGCTGTGTAAATAGTTTTGGGTCTTCACTGCTTTTCAAAATAACATTATTTTGCATTCAAATACCAACTGAAAGTGCAACAGAAATTACTTTTAGTAATTTTTAAAGACTGAAGTTAAAGCTCATTACACATGTCCATCATTTTTCCCACCTGCTGCCCAGCCCAGCAATATGGTCCACTCTACAGGAGAAGGGCAGGACTTCCCAGATTGTTATGACCCAAAAATGCAACATGGGTGAGGACAGAAAACTGGAGTTTGAAGGGCAAAATAACTGTCCATTTCTCCTTATTGCCTGGTGGAAAACAATACTGGTGGTTTCCCATCAAGGAACCACATCCTGGCTGCTTCCTCACTCAATTCACACCTCTGTCTGTGCAAAGAGGTGCAAATTGCACCTCCTGGAGCTGTTTATCTTGAGGGAGGGCAAGCATCGTTTGCACCACCATTCCCTTTGAGCAACTTCTCTCCTGAAAGGCAGCTTTCATCCAGGGACAGTCCTCAAATCCAGCTCTTGCAGCTGGATGTGCTGGACCACCTTGGGTCACAGTGGGATTGCTCCAGTGCAAGCTCCAGTATTTGCAGTAATAGGAAAATGTCAAGCTCATTCTGGCTGGACCAGGTGGGATCACAGCCTTTCCCATCTGGGAAACATGCTGGGGAAGAGAAGCACTGAGCACCTGGAAGAAGCTGGAATAATTCAGGGCTGAACACAGACTGATGGCTGCATGAGAAACAGGTTACGCGAAGGCCAATGGAGACATACTAAAACAACACGTACAACCATAGAGCAAGTAAAATTATGGACACTGTACAAGTTCACTCTGTTGGGAAGTCTTCTAACTTCTCACAGCAGCAACAGGCTGACATTAGTTTACATACACACACACAGAGTGCACACAGCAATAAACGATATAAATACTTATTTGGCTGGAAAATGGGGGCACTTCAAACATTTGGCAGGTAACCCTATCAGTCCCAACGAGCTTTTCTCCTGCTTGGAGGAAGTTTGTGATTTCCACACAGCTTTGTATCAGCAAATAGGTGGAAAATACTCAGAGGCTGGCCAGTTAAGACAGAAAATAATTTTGCAATATATGGATGAACACGGGCTCTTCCATCTTGAGGTTCCATGACACTTTACACTACATACCTTTAAAAAAAAACAAGTTACATTTCCAAACTAGGCTTCCCTTTCCAGTCTATGGAGAGAGACAGGGACCTGCAAATCATAACTTGCATGACCGATGCTAGACACTAACTCAACAGCACAGTTGATCCCTAAGATCATCAGATGTCTCTCTATATATCCCAAATAGGAAGATCTAGATACTGTCTTAGACATAAAATTCTTAATGAAGCTTGAACAATATGCTTAATTTTACTACATATTTTTGTTAACAATAACACAGTAACTTTTGTCATTATTGTACAAGTCCAACTCTGCTGCAAACACCAGTCCCACGAGTGCCCCTCTCCATGCCTCAGTTCTTCTATACAAATGGAAAAGGGCAGCTTGTTCCCCCTCTGTACCTGGGTTGTTATCACAGGGATTAGAATAATGCCCATGAACATGTATGGAGGACGAGCTGGAGAAAGCATCAGCCACCCTCCTTGTTGAGGGAATCGTTTGGCCGACCCAAGATCTCAAAAGAGATTTGTCCAGATCTCCTATGTCCTTCTCTTTTAGTGCTTATGTCATTAACTAGCGCATACTTGGCTCTCCAGTTCTTAAACCATAAACGTGGGAAAATCCCTGAAGTTATCAGTACGTTAAAAAAAATATAAATAATGTAAGCGCTGAGCCCCTCTGCTTCAGCTGCAGAAACAATTTAAAACCAAGCTTTGGTTCCTACCCAAACTACTCCTAAAAGAAGCTTAAAGCACTTTAATGTTCAGACATACTTGCACACCGAGCATCCACATTTTGCCACACAGTCTAGTCCAAGTTAGCTGGGAAATACACAATCTGCAACTGCTTTACATACATTTTGCATTCTCATTTCCTGCGCCAAAAAGCCTTCCACTATCAAGCCACAAATTAATCTAATTATTTGGATATTTCAGCCGTTTAGGCTCAAGTCAGCAGACAGTTAGGCATGTGTCTAACACTGCCTCTGCAATGTGACTGCTGGGGAACTATTTAAAGATAAGCACACGCTTAAATGCTGTGCTGAATAAAACCTCAGTAACAGTATCTTCAGATGCTGGCTTTAAACAAACTGGTTTTAGGCAAGCAAAGAATTGTCTTGGAATACAAAACCAGAGGATGGGGAGGTATTTACCAGGTGTCACAAATACTATTTGAAAGGAATAGGTTATTTTTAACACAAATACTCAACATATGGCTGAGATATCTGGAATAATTATGAGAATGAAACAATAAACAAGAAATATTTTTGTAACTCATCATATGGCGACAAGTTTGAGGAGATGTGTTTCACCTTTAGCATCACCTCCTACTCCAGGAGAAAGCAGCAGATTTTTTACACTGCAGAAAGGTGAAGGTGTCAGGTTCTGCAAGGGATGAACATTAGACCAGCCTTGTCTTGACCCTCTGGTTTGTCTGGCCTAAAGAAAAGCAATTTGCAGACAAGAACCTGCAACCAAAAATAAAATAGCCTGAGGCATGCAATACTGTAGTATTAAATAGTTAGTATTTAAATAGTTAAATGAAACAAAGTAAGAGTAAAAGCAAACTGTAAGAATATCATGTTTCCAACTGTAATGTGGGCATTTATATGCAATACTTAAAAATGTTTAAGGAAGCTAAATTATCTAGCCCCATTACCCTGATGTTCAAATTCCACATATGACTCCGCTCCAGGGGAATGACAGAAATGTGACGCCCCTTTGGGGATTACCCAAGGGCAGCTGCCAGAAGGGACACCCCAGCAGGACCCTGAGGGATGGGTGCAGCAGGAGCAGTGCTGGGACACCAGGGATGGAGCTCTCGCTTGTACCAGGAAAGAACTCCTCAAGAGGGAAATTACGGGCCCCTTCTGCCATACAATTCCTAAAACACCAGCAGGGTCTCATAAACCAGCCCAGTGACTCATGAGGTGGTGGGTTGCTGGCTTTTGGTGCCTGAAGACCTGCTCCCCAGCAGGCAGGGGGCCAGGGACTCCTGCACCACCTCGCCTTGGCTCCAGTCTCCACCACCCACTCGCTGCGTGACCCTGCCGGCACTCATGATACATCGTCCCGTCACCCTCACCGTTTACAGCAAAAAAGCTATTTAGCCGGTGCCTGCAACCCTTCAGCCTGCAATGCCTTGACAGCAGAGGTTATAGGAGGGGGGGAAAAAAAAGGGAAAAAAAGAGGGAGAGAAAGAAAGAACAATGTGCAATCGGCACTGCATTAGAGATGGAAAAAGTACTTAAAGCCTGCAACATTCATCAAGGCTGAATACATAAATGCCACATTTTGAATAAGCCAAGCAAAAGACAATGACAAAGGAAAGGCGCGTTGCTTCAGGAATCTCTATCATTTTCATTTGCTGCTGTCAGGAACCTGTTTTTTGCCTCTCACTCTATCAGCCATTATAGCATTAATGAAGTAACCTCACATAGTTATTGACTGGCTTGTCAGAGTCCCTGCCTGATCCCTTAATAGAAACCATTGGTCTTCAGTTAAAAATGGGGTGAGCTGGGAGGTGCTGTGGGCATGTGCTGAATTTCAAGTGCACTCTTGAGGTTATCAAAAGCCATGAAATGCAAATTATTATATTTTTTAAACACACAGATTTCATGCAACTGAGCATATAAAATTGACTAATACTGTACTTTATGCATTCCTAATAATGTTTCCAAATATGCTCTGCATATGATCTTTCCCCAGAAAGTTGTGGGTGGTATTTGAATAAGCAGAAATGGGCCTAGTTTTATTTTGTGAATAAAGTATTTTCCTGGATGTTGCAAGTCTCTGTTCCTTCTAATATAAGATAATGTTTATGCACTGTCTGTTCAAACAACACAGGTAATCCTTCGTCTGAATTTCTGTCTCAGATCAAAATCATTTTTCCTTCATCATTTTTTTCCTCCTTTCATAAAGCATCCTAAGTCCCAGAACTAGTATATTCTCATTTACTAGAAACTGAGGGTTGGCAGAGGGTCTAGAAATAACTTCTTTTCCCAGAAGATAATAAATCCAGGGAGTAATCTTAAGCAGTGAGTTGTTAATTCCAGTACCATCATGGCATTACCTGCAATAGGTAGAAATGAGCTGGGTAGGTTACTGAATCAGCCCTGGCTGACAAGCAATCAGCACCCACACCGGTATCTACGCAGAGCGGGACACAAGCGCATCCTCCTGCATCTGCTGCTTGAGGACAAGGCACCCCTGAGGAGTTTGTCAGCTTGGTATTTGGTGCAGCAGACAAGTGGGGAACCGCTATGGGGTGACCTTCTGTAAGCTCCTCCAGGGAGGATCTGGGGCTCATGCTCTGATGATTTTTGTTACAGCTCTTTAACATAATGCCCCAAAAATGCACTCTACACATCTGCAAGCTACATCAAGTCCCAAACATCACCGAGTCCTCCCTGTACATAACACTCCCAAACCCTGCAGCCCTGCCCCATGTGAAACCAACTTCAGCAAATTCAGCCACTTTTCTGGAGTTGTTATACTCGCAGTTAAGATTTTAAAGCCTTTCATCAACACATATAGCCCCAATAAACATGCTTCTCCCCTGTCTTTCTATTCAGGAGAGTCCCAAAGGTTAAACATTAAGTTGATTTTGAAAACAGTGATGAATACCTCATGTCTCGCTCGGCAGAGACAGCAACAAGAGGAATAGTTGTTCAGCCAGACCTGATTTGAGATTGTTCAGACCTCTTGGGTCTGAAAACTGGGTTGGCGTTCTCAGAAGAACAGGCTCCCATAATAATTGTGGTCCTCTCTCATTTCTGATTGGGCAAAAAATTCTCTGAGAACAACTCTCACGGCGCTTCCACATCCCTGGTCTGAAATTAAGCACATTTTTCCTAATGAATACTCTGTTTGTTGATTTGGTGACACTTTTTCTGAGTCTGAAATGTTATGAAAATCTTTAATTCCCAGCCTCTGCCTTGCTTTCCCCAATTAATTATTGGTAGGCTGTTTCCCCTCTGTAAAAGACATTCCTTACATAAAAACAGTCGGTGGGAGCACGTTAGGAATGTCTTTCATTTAACCTATTTGCAAAATACTCCCCTAGCCTTGCTTGCAGTGCAGGCAGCATGCTTGCTCATCCCCTCACACAGTCCTGGGAGCACCACTGGGCATGTTAAAGCCTCAGCTGTGCGGCAACCAGGGGAAGGGGTTTGCAAGGGTCTTCAAGGGGACCACAGATCACCCCAGAGTATGAACGCACTCCAGCCTGGGACATCCCAAGGTTGGTTCCCAACAGTTGCCTCAACTCCTTGCAGTTGGCACACATTAGCTCAGCTTTCCAAGGCTGTCTTCGCAAGGGAGTAGGACTTAGCTAAAACATTCAAGATTAGCCCAAACCATGCAGCTCTGCCAGATGCTAGGCTGGGAGATGATTTTCAATTAAAAGTGTTTATCGTGGGCTGGAATCCACAGCTCCTCCCCAAAGCTTAGCATCCTGAGCACTCTTGGATGAAAACTAAATCCTGGTTGTCATCTTCATGCAGGACGAGTTTATTCTGGCTGAAAATAAACAAGCTTGCTCTTTGTATATGGGGGAAAACACAACAGAACACAACAGAATTTCTGGTTGATTCAAGGTCCATGAGAGAAAAATGGGACCACACCCCTGTGCTCTCCACCAAAGCTCAGGAAAATTTTTGTCTGTTACTATGGTTCAAATAGCCAACAAACAGCTTTTAGGCTTGCTGTCAGATCTGTGCTCTAGTGACCTTGCATGCTAACAGTTCAGAAATGGGCAGTGTAGAGGGCTCAGGGGCTGACACTTCTTTGGATTCTTGCTTCACAGATTGATTTGCCCATGCCTACTTCTAAGCTCTGCTATCTCTTGGGATTTCTTTTCTTTTTGTCTTTTTTTTTTTTTTTTTATCTTCAGGATATACTGATGCCACATGAGCAGCATGAACTCCACAAAACCCCACCCCTGCCCACAGCTCCTTGCTCTGCAACAGTGGGGCAACGAGCAGCCCATATATACAACTTCACTGGCAGGAACTCATCAGTTCTGATCTTCTAATTGTGTTTAACAATTGCTGAAAGGAACCAAACAATCACAAGTGAACTTCAGCTTCCCTGGTAATTAATGTTGTTATTACAGAATTGCTAATAATTATTAGACTCTGGCAATCTGAGAAGCATCAAAGATTTTAAGCACCTCCAGGAAGACACCCAGCCTGCCTGACTCTCTTTATGTGGTTTACAGCTTTATCCTTATTTGGAATCTGTCTCTGACTAATGCCCAACCCAGGTAGGAGCACAGAAAATCCTCCTAATTGCTTGCAAGAAAGTGTCCTCATTTCAAACAGATTCAGTCCTGAAACAATCTTTGTTTTGGGGACACACTCTGTGGTCCTAGGAGAAACACACCCAGCTCTTGTGCACAGCAGCAGAAGCCATGGGCAGTACCCAAGAAAGGTCTGCTTGGCAAATTTTCACATGAGCAGTACAAAACTGAAAATATTCTTAAAGGCTGCTAAATAACAAATTTTCAAACTGTATTTGCTGTATGTAAACAGGCCTTGCTAGCTCGTGTGTTGAGTGCAGTATATTTGGCATGCAAAAGCTGTGTCTTGAGGGATTTTTTAATTATTTTTTTTAAATAAGCAGCCTGGACTTATTGTAAGAGGCAAAGTAATTAACATTTACTTAGCCCAACAGGGCAGCAATTTAAACTTTTACAAGGAGTCAAAGCTCAGGATGCTGCCCTGCCATCAGCTTTCTACATACAGAAGTGATACAGACCGGAATATCCAAATGTTCCAGGCTACTCTGGGTTATTGGAAACTCCAGCAGTCACATTACTATGGGGAAATTGTTTAATCTTCTCCAGGATTTATTGCTATTGTATGTTCAGTATGGAGGCCTCAAAGGGTCAGAAAGGGCTGCTCTTGGTGCAAGTACTTCATACCATATTAAAAAGTTTCTGACCATACCTTTAATCCTCAAAATCATTACACCCAATATTTATGCAGACATGCAGAGAAAAACACTCCACAAAATTAATCTGTGTTTACACCCTACTCACCATAATCCCACAGCGTGGAGAAAGGAAGGAGACAAAGCACTTTGCTGATCGCTTTGGTCCAGGAAAGGCAACTTTGTTGTTGTATCAACCAAATAAATAGAAAATTCAGAAGGAAAAAGAAAAAAAGCCCTACTGCATTGGATTGATTTAAGAGTGAGTGCATGCTGCCAGAGAAATAGATTTTTTTTCACCCGTTAGGCAGTCATTTTTACAAATGTATGATGTGAGTACTGATTAGAGCTTCTGGAGAAAGGAACGATTTCTTTTTCTTCCTTTTTTTTTTGTTCATTCCACCCTTGGCTCTCCCATGGCATGACCCCACCCTGCCAGGCAGCTCCTCATCTACCTGGGTCACTGGTTCTTAGGATGGCAACCCCAGCTCTTGCCCACCATGGCAAGAAAATCCAGTGCCCCGAGGCTTGAGGGGCTGCAGAAGGGGATGGGGGACTGCAGCTGGTCACAGGAGAGAGGAATACTTCGCCCCACTTAGTATAATTATTAAGGGGCTTTCAGTAAGGAACCAGTAACAAATTTTATTTTTCTGTTCCTCCTTTCACATGAAAAGCAGGTAAAGCTATCTAGAAAGAGAAGAAGGAAATGTTTAACACCACATTCTTTTTGCAGACAATTCACACCCACTGAAAGCAAAGCAACTTGACGAAGAAGGAAATCTGGGTACCACAGAGCTAAATATAACAACAACAAAAAAACCTGGGTGAAAACCAGTCTCATCTAATTGCTGAGAAGTATTGTCATTATTCTGCAAGCTTTACTTGGTTAAAAAAGTTAAAAATTTTCATTACAAGTTTTGGTGGCATCTTTGCACCTCAGAGAAATAAATTAAAAAGCAAAGCACAAGGGATCAGCACATCAAAATTTTAGGCCCCTTGCAAGAACAAGCTTCAATTTTGTACATTCCCCATCCTTACAGGAAGTTCCAGTTAAAAAGAAAACACAAACACCTTGTTTGCAAATAAAGGTATCATCTCTCTGGTTCTCACTAAGTATTACTTGCCAAGCAAAACACACTTTGAACACAAACAATTCCCATCTCTAGAAGACCTAGTAAAGGTATTGCCTCACAGCAGAGATGCTGTGTATAACAACAGGGAAAAAAAACCCCTCTGCCTCCCCACCTTCACTTCACAGACAAAGAGAATTTTTTGCCTTCCCATTTTACATACCATGGCACAAGACATTAAGTAACTTTTCTGAGTCAGTAATTCAGGCTGCCCAAAGATGGCAGGAGGAGATGGGGATGACCAAATTGATGCTTTGCTTCATTAACACACCCCACAACGTTTCCTCCTAAAATGAGACCGACTTGTTCCCCCTCAACAGACACAATGCAAATTTCTACTACTTTAAGTCATTTGGAGGTCAAAAGAGTTTATTTCTTTCTCTTCTTCATTTTAAGCCTACAGATTTGCAGGAAGAATATGATAATAGTTTCATAAATATTGACGGATTAGTCCAAATTAAGCAGAGATGAGAAAAAATAATAAAATTACTAATAGTGTGAGATTTCCAGACTTCTTGCTTCTAAGAGGTTGAAAGAGTTTGAATACTTTCCTGACTGCTGATCTCCAGCATTTTTGGAAAGCATATGAGATCAACAGGATCTTGTGCAGGGAGGTAGATGTCAGCATTCCTGTTAGTGCCTGTGGCTGGGGTGCAGGGACTATCACCCCACCAACCATGGCAGAGAGCCTCTAATTCCAGAGCCAAACTTTGCTAAAAGCCAAAACAAGGCTATTTTCTTCACATTCATTAATGCCCATTCCCATCACGTTTTGACAAACTCTTCCTCCTAGATTTTATTTTTTTCTGCCACAATTGCTTTTTCTAATTGAAAAGTGAGGTAACTTGTTTTAGTGTCACAGGCTTTAATTAAGCATAGTTTGTCTAGAATAGCTCCAGGGTTTATTTATTATTTATTAAAGAAAGGTTAGTTATTTATTGGGGGGGAGACACATCTGTAGTTGCAACTTCACAGAATAAATCACACAGCCCATCACTCAATCTGCTTCAGGACATTAGTGGATTACTATCGGGGTCAGGAAAAATATTTCTCTTACTGATAAAGTGTTACATAAGAAGGATATTTCTGGTAGTTTCAAGTCTCCCTTGAAGCCATGGTTGTTTCTGATCACTATTCCAGGATGAGATACTGGTTTTGTTTAAGGGGGGGAAAATAAACTATGGGTCTTACTTTGCACCTTACATGCGAGAGTGTTCCAACATCACCATGATGGACACTATAAACAGCTCTGGGTGTGCAGCAGGGCATAGGCTGCTGAAGTCCCCCCATCACAGACATTTTCTTTCCCTCCAGCAGAGGGGAAGACCCACCACAGAGATAAGTCCTGGTGCAAAGGAACTGGCATACAGGGACTCGTCCCCCAGGAAGAGGTAGTATATGCTGCAGACCAGCTACTGCTGCAGAGAGAAGCTCCCCATGAGAAGGTTAAACAGCCTTTGAGGGCAGAAGCTTATAAAGCCAATGAGAGGCCCATAAAGCTATGTCAAGTCCTATTTTTGCCTTTTTGGTTTTTGCTTTGGTTTGTTTTTTTGTTTCTGTTTTTGTTTGTTTGTTTGTTTTGTTCTGTTTTGTGTTTGGTTTTTTTTGTTTGTTTTGTTTTGTTTAATTAAAAAAGCTTTAAGTTTCCCCTCACCACTTCTGGGATGAATTGGTTTGATCCAGAGAGGTAGTTCTGCATAAAAGCAACCACTTTATATTGAATGAGGGGATTTCTCATGCAACACATCTCACCAATTACAAGACAGGGATGCAATTCTATGATTTATAATACATTATACTGTTAAGTAATATAACATTATAGATACAATTTGTACCTATCTCTCCATGGATTAGAGACGTGGCACATCAAGAGTGGATCATTAAACAGCAGTGCAAGGCCAGGGGCCAAGCACTTCTGTTTAACAAGCTGCACCAAGTACCACCTCTCTAATCCATGGAGAGAGAATAAATTGTTCCTGTATCTTGTTATAAATCATGTTCTTTGGGATTTCCTTATTAAAAAAAATATAATAATAATAATTAGAAAATAATAATTTCTGTTTAGGGACATCTTTCCAGGGCTGAGCTGGTTTAAGCAGAAGGCACTTCTGTTCCAGAAAGGGTTTAAAGCCAGATTGTATAATGTACAGTCTGGCTGAATTTGGGGGTGGTACAGGGGAGTGAACTGGCTGCACCATCCCTCTCTGTGAGGCAAACCACTCTTCTGGCCAGGCCAGGCCAGGCCACCTGGTGCTGAAGCACCTGAGTCTTCCTAGCTCTGGTGGCATGGCTGAAGGTTGGGCAGCTGGAGAGGACAACCAGCTCCAATCTGCCCTAAGTGAACAGAAAGCATGTAAGAGGCAAAGCTTGGGCTATATCCTTGTTTCATCAGGAAGTGTCCTGTGAACACTCAGCAGCCCATCAGCACCCAGTCTGCACAGCACACAGCAAGCATCTGGGCTATACCAGTGACTTCATGGGTACCAACACCACATTTGCATCATTAACATTCCCCATGGCTAGATAATCTTGCATTACCAAGTAACAATGGCCAAGTAAACCAAGGTCTTTGGAAGGTCAGAGTTGACACAGTGGTATTCCAATGCCAAGTTTGCAGACCTGCTCCATGAATGGCCATCCATAGCAGCTGAAGGTGAGCTCTTTGACCTCTATCTCTTCTCTTCATATTACCTCTGTAGGGTCAATAAATGCAGATACAAATACCAGGCTCTGCAGATAATACAACACTTTATAACACTGGCGCCAATATTAGGGTTCCATGTCTCAGCTTCCAGGTTTATTAAACTCCATTATAAACCCCTTAACGATGACATAACAGTGCAGTTTCTTGGCTCCTGGATAGCACAATGAAGGAGGCTGAAGATATAAGGACACTGTTAGGCTGCCTTATAGACCCTAACTTATCATGTGACAAGTCATTGATTTCTATTGACAATTTCATTGTAATGTCAGAATGTAACCTGAATTCATCTTTCATCCACTTCAAGAGTAAACAATGGCCCTTGGAATTGAAGGATTAAAAAAAAAAAAAAGAGGAAAAAAAAAAAAAAGGATAGCACTAAAAAAAATAAAAAACACAAGAAAAAGAATCCAGCTTTTCCTCAAAAGGAAAATGAAGAACCAAGACAACTCAGTAGCTATGTAGAGCAGAGCAAACTATTAATAGAGAACACATTATTTGACAAATTCTATCACTGCTTCCATTTGGAAATTATTCACAAATCTACTGTCGTTCATTTGATTCTTTTCAATTTATGAAACTATATTAAATGAGCATTTTTCCACAGAAACTATTTTGAGCCTAAGAAAAATTTCTGAGTGATATTTACAGTGTTTGCTGACAAGACACCATCACCTCAGCCATGATAAGGTGCCACTGCTGTCCCTGGTTTAACAAGCAGCTCTTCAAAAAGTAGGGTTAGACCTTCAATGCCATCTATGTTTGAAAGAGAAGATAAAAAGGAAAGGCTGGCAGGACTTAGCATTGGTTCTACATTACATTTCTATTAATAAAGAATGGCAATCAGCTCTAAAATTAATGTGGATGTTATCTCTTCACACACAAAAAAAGTATGATGTGTCCACATGATCTCTGATGGGGCCAAGCCAATAATTTCTCTGTTTGATTACCTCTGGGGCTCCGCTCCAGTCTGGTTTTATATGGTTTTTTACAGCAAAGCATGTGCAGTCATGTTGGATAAAGATCTGTCAGCATGGCCCTTCTCTGTATTTCTAGAAGCTGGACAGAAAGATTTCGTATGCCCACAAAATGCAAATTGAAATTTGCTAATTTCTACTTTTCAGCCACCTGTTGCTCTTCACCATCACAATTTAATAGACATGAGTTTGCACGCAGTGCAGCTACGAAGTTTTGCTGGACTCAAGGCTAAGACACTTCCCAAGTCCTCCACAAATTACAGACATGCTGGCAGATGGGAATGCTAAAGTAGAGGCTGCCTCACCATGATGAAAAAGAAAGAGACCCTGGAGTCTTAAAAAAATAAAATAATGAAAACACACCTCTTTATTTCAGTTTCACAGGATTCAAATGATTTACAAAAATTCCCTAAGCAATTTTCCTGCAGCACAGCTCCCTAATGAGGCTGGGGAACCAGTTTCTCTCCACACTTCCACAAATAGCTAGTCAGGGCTGAAAAAAAGCTTTCTTGGCTGGTGCAGGTCTGCGATGAGCATAAAAAGTAAACACAGTCTTCCAAGGTGGAAATCACACTACTGATGTTGAGCTGCTGGCCACAGCTCACCCAGCAGCCAACTACCTTTTCTAGTGATAGACTATCCCATTACATGCTCTTAATTAGAGGCATTTCTTTGCGGTATGCTAAGGTAAGTTGCTTTTTCAATAATGGTTACTTGGCATATTGTTTTAAGTGGTCATCTTCAAGCAGCCTCAACTGAATAAACATCAAGGAAAGCATCCAAAATTACCACTTCGTGTAGAAAGTTTTGGCTTAAATAGGATTTCCAGATATTCTATTATATTGTCTTGGACAAACAGAAAGAAAAGTATATAAATTAATCAGTCCAGAGGAAAAATTAAAAATAAAAAAATCATAAGAGGGATAACCATTACAAAAAAGGGGAAAACAAAACAAAAAACTCAATGAAGTGTTTGCCAATAGAGAATTTGTTTGTCTTGTCTGTTCAAGTAACATCGTCTCTCCAGATATAGCTCATCTAGCTACTTGCAAGCAAAAGACAGAGAGCCATCCTGGAATCTGGTCATATCCATCTCACACAGGGAGAAGAAATCTGACACTGCCTGGGACATTTTGGCAAGAAGCAGCAACAAAGAGCAGCCAGGAAGGGGAGCATGGAATAGATGTCTCTCTCAGAGGGGATGAAATGCCTCTCATTCTTCTCCAACCTCCAGGCCCAGCTGGACTCAATGTCCCAACTGCTCTCCCCATTAAGATGGGGGACATAGGAAGCACACAGCTGGCAACACACTCAGCAGGTTCAAAGGGATTTGA
Organism: Apus apus; assembly: GCF_020740795.1. Lineage (NCBI taxonomy): Eukaryota > Metazoa > Chordata > Aves > Apodiformes > Apodidae > Apus > Apus apus. The sequence goes on from NC_067284.1 coordinate 46,581,858, forward strand.
GAACACCCTCAGGTTCACAAGCACCCAGAGTTTGCCAAATCATTTCAGCTCATCTCTAATTGTCAGCGATCTCTATTAGCTCAGTAGCGTGGCTTTGACATAAGGATGAACAGAAGGGTTGTTACTGGCTAGTGATAGGAGAGGAGCTTCTCATCCAAGGAAGAAAAGCATCTTCCATGACAGAAGGAGAATCATTTTTTTCCTTCCCACATAGGCTATACTACATAGAAGGCTAAATGACAGAAGACAAAGAGACTGCACAATAAGTGTCCATCAGCTTAAACATTTCCTAATGCCACATATAAAGGCTTTTTTTTTTTTTTTTTTTAAAAAAAAGGGCTTTATTACAGCATTTCACAGTTTTAAGCAACAACAGGTCCATTTTTTCACCATCTCAGAGAAAAGCGGGAGAGGGAAGAGGGGATTAGGGAATAGTACCATGTGCAGCTATCACAATACAGCACAACCCCACTTGAAACATCAGCTACAGGAGATGACTTGTTTGATGGTGGCAGCTCCTTCTCCAGAGCACTTCCCTCTTGGATGGCTGGCCCCTCTGACAACCAACACCATGGCACAACTCTCCCCATGCCAACTCAAGGTAAATTTAGGTAGACAAAAAGAAAAGGGAAAAGGGAAAGAAGAGCCTCGACTAAGGGCTTAAAACTGCTCCAAGACCATATTTTCTTGGATTATGCCAAAATGCTGATCATTCCACATAATTTCCATAAATGGCTCAAGTTAATAGGACCTAAAAATACCCCAAAAGCATTTTTGGTTTTGCAAACAGTGTTTCGCTCATGCATGTCTGCCTGGTGATACAGCATTGCAACTGTAAAGCACTAGCTGCCACCCTGGAAGGGTACTATTGCTCAGTGTACCTGGAGTAATAAAAAGGGACTGAAGCCATTACATGAGATTAAAATGAGTTTCACTATATAGAAATAAGAGAGATTAAGCCAGGCCTAGAGCTAGAAGGTACTTGAGCTTCTCACATGGTCCAGGGTCTACCCTGGTCTAGGCTTAAATTTTTGCCCAATACAACAACCAGCGAAAGCATCCCCTAGATCACAGGAGTGACCCCAGTTACATATTAGATCCTGGGATGAGGACAGGCATTCAGGAGACAACTGCACCCACTGGCAGAGGCAGGCAGCTTTGCTACTTGAGATGAGATGTACCACAAACAGGGAAAATAAACCAACCCTAAATTAAAGTACTTCCAACATAACATAATTACACTACATAATGTTTACTTATCTTATATACACTCAGAGAGAAGATAAATGTCTAGTAAAAACCACAATCCACTATTAAACAGCTATAAAATACTTTGCTGTCTTCCCATTTCAAAAGCTCTGATAGTATAAATAGTGGTCAAAAGTTCAGTGAACTGTCTTGTAGTCTGGTGCTCCATTCAAACCCTGCTATTTCCAGAGAGTCTCCTGACACCATATCTAATTTCCAAAATGAATACGCTTTAATTTTCCTTCTTCATGCATTGTGCTTTTTCCTCATTTAAACCAGCAACAGCCTCTGGCAGTAAAGGACACCACATTTCAGTGTGAGATGAAGCTTTTTCCCCCTACATGCAGGAGAATGGCATGGGTCAAGGGAGAAAAAAATGTATGCAAAAAAATCACACCCCACTGACCCCAGTATATTTTACATTACAATTTTGCCATTTCCAATATAGGTTCATTTTGCAGTGGACCATATCAACCATATTTCAAGATTTGCAAAAAAAAAAAAAAAAAAAATTAAAAAATAAGTACCTGGAGCATTGTCTGCATACAGCATGTCCTAATGCAATATATGGATTGTCTTATTAATGTGTAGTGTTGCTTGCAGAGAACACAGAGGCATGCAGGGAATACTTATGCATGCTGGGGAGGCAGCACAAGTGTATCTAGAATGGATTTGTATATACATTCCATGATATCTGTGGATAATACACAAGCGCATTTTTATGTCTTAAAAACCAGGCTGCAGGCGAAACCCCTAAAATCAGTGGGATTTTCAGTGGGGGAGGGGGAGTTGCCATATAAGCCTTCCCCTGAGCCATTAAAGTCCCCATAATGGGGCACCTGACCCAGGCTGAGCCATTCAAGCTGAGGTGGCAGCAGAAGTAGCTTTATGCTCTGGCATACATCAACAGGCCTCCTTCCACCACTTAGCATGGGCAGAGATAATTCAGAGCCTGATTAGAAAGGCACAGAAGGTTCTGGTGGCTTCTAAGTGCTTTGCAGCTATCCTTTACCCCTACATCTTTTAACAAAGTTCAGCTATGGCCACAAGCTCATAAATTATTTTATCTGGGACAACTGAAGCTTATGTGAAAAATGCAGGGTTTCTCTGAAACTGCAGCAGTGGAGAAAAAGATCCACCTTTTTTGTTCCCTCAACCCTCCTCCAAAACCAGGCATGCCAGAAAACAGATAAAGTGGAAATTTGTGGTAATACCCATTTTAACCAAGGGTAAAACCCACATACTCAGTAGGAGCATTGCCTGACTAAAGACCATAACAATTTTGACTTCATGTACTGCAAAGACCATAATGCTCACAGAACTGGCATATCTGACCATTGCAAACAAAATCATCATCCACTATTTTGACAGAAAATCAAAGTCTGACTTTCTAAAGAAGTACCAATTCCCATAAAATCTTGCTGCTATCTACAGATGATCGGGTAGGTGAAGACTCACAAGAGAGACAATAGACACATAGAGGTGTCTAAAGGTTAAACACATCAACAAAGCAGACTCATGTAATAAGGGACAAATATAGGTGGGTATAGGGATTAAAAAGACCAAAGTATGTTCTTGCCACACAAAGGCAAAATCATCGTATATCACATCAAGCAACTACTCCACCTTACAATTGTCATGGAAAGGAGCAACTTCAGATCCTACAACCATCAGACTTTCTCTGCTCACCGTTTAAAAAAAAAACAACCTTGAAGCACCATCATGCTACAAAGCTTTAAGACTTCAGGAATGACACAAAGACTTGAAGTTCAGGGTAGCACAAGACAAGAATACTCACATGGCTGGATAGAAATATTCAGAGGGAAAGTAAAGCTGCATGTACCAGGAGCAAAGAGAAGCTCAAACCATAGTGGACACAGCTCCACAGCTATTTGAGCAACCCTCATTAACTCACTTTAGTTCATTGGTTGCAATTGCTCTACACCCATACCTGCCAGCTTGGGCCCCCAGGCCCTAACTCAGCACATCCTAAATCCTGGTGTGGATCTGCTTCTGGGGAAGAGAAAGCTTCATGGGGTTATTGCAAAGTCCTGGCCAGGGAATTGTAGAGGGGACTGGCCAGGGCACTATGGAAAAGGGGGTCCTTTAACAGGAGGCAGCTGGAAGAGACCTTGGGAATGGGAGGTGGGGACAGTCTGCTGAGAACGAACCTGAATGCAATTGCAAGAGCAGCAGGATTTTGTTATTTTAAGTAGAAAGGGTAAAACATGCAATATTTTCTTCGGCTGTTAGCTCTCTTAAATGTCACGGAGAAGCATTCTGTTGCCTGGCAAGTTGTGGACTTGGGGCTCAACTGGTTTGCTTGCTTATTGTCAGCATTTACCTGAACTGGTTTTTAATAAAAGCCTTTGAAGAAAGAAAATCTCCTGCATGAGATGAGATATTGGGAACCTGAGTGGAGGCCCCTGAGAGTTGCTGAGCTACTTAGTGGCAGTTGATTTCATCCATGATATATCCCATTCCTTCATAATTGCAAATCTCCTCCATGATGCTCTGCACAGGACCTGTTTTTCTGTAAGTAGTTTTTGGTTGGGACTCTGACGGTGGTGTCTGCACTTCTATGGTCTCAAGAACTCCATGATCTCTCTGGCAAACATTGCTGTGTTTCAAGTGGCCAATTTGAGCAAACTAGATGTGGTTGGGGGCAGAACTTGGTCCTTTCTATACTCATCTGGGGTTCTGAACTTCTCAAAATGAATCTTTATTTCATAAAATAATAACAGTAACAGCAACAACAATAATGTTCCTTTTGGCTTCAGAGCACCAAGTCTATCAAAGTCCTAACTACTGAAAGTCCAACTGCTAATGGCAAGCTATTTTGAAAAAGGAAGAGTCTGAAGGCAAATTATGAAGGAAAGAATAGATATTAATAATTTTTAAAGTCATTCTGTCTAAGGTATTATTTTTCTTTCATTATTGATGATGATTTTTTGCTTCAAGGCCAAGTGAATTCACAGGGCCTGACCCATCCAAACACAACCATGACTGTTTGAACAATGCAGCCAAGCTAAGTCTATAATTTATTTTTTTTTAAAGAGTCCAAATAGAAAGAAAAAAACAAACCAAAATATTATTTTAAACAGTGGATCCAAACACCCACATGAAAGTTAATTTCCTAGCACTGGATCTACTGTATTCCCATCCCACCTATCCTGGTGGGGGACCTGAGGTATGGGAGTCCCAACGAGCAACTCATTTCATTTGCTGTTTCTCTTACCCTACCTCTCTGGGCTCTAAATCCATCTTGGTGGGTTTGAGCTTCTTTTGGTCAATGGAAGGCCTCTTACCTTTCCTTATTTAGCTTAATTCCAGAGCTAATGAAAACACAGTAGCTTCATTCATAACTTGGGTAACCTGCATGGCCTTTTGCTGCTGCAGGACACCACTGGACATGACAAAGAAGTGAGACCAGAGATATTTGTAGCTCTCTCTGTGGAGAAATTGAAGGGCTTGGAAGAAAAATCTCAATCTATGAGAAGGGTTTTTTTTTCCTCAAAAACTCCCTCAGGAGAAATTTTTCCAATTTTGGGTGTTGAGTTTGCTGCAGGTAGACTCAGGATTAGGACACAGATGATGGACACTGTGTTTGTGGCAACTTGCTCTTGCCAGAGGATGAGGGAGGACAGAAAGAAGCTTTCAGAACAGAACCAGTGACAATTAATGAACCTATTTTCTCCTCCTCTGGTAATTCTCAGCATCACCAAGTAGCCCCATCTTTGTATGCTGCAGAAGAAAAATAGCTACTCAGAGTTCCCTTTGCTTCAGGGGAAAAAATACCCCAACAATATTACTTCGGTATATTTATATTTGTAACCATGTTCGCTAGAAGACAGGAGTTTGCAATGGAATATCTTTGGCAACCTTGAAGGTAACTGGTATACTCTGCACACTCTGAAATAAACTCAGCAACATGTATCCTCCCTCAGACACTGCAGATGCATGCATCTGCAGAACACACTGTTAATAATTAATATAATTGTATAAACCCCTAGGTATATAAATACACAGACAGATCCTCACATTTTGCCTGCTTTTCTGTAACAAATACCCAAACTGAAACAAATTTAACAAGATACATTATACAAATCTGCAGACAGAAGTTGTATCAAAATTTTAACTATCTTCAGCAAGAAAGCACTTCTATTTCGAGTAACGCTGGCAGCATATACCGTAGCTAGGCAGCCACATTTATTTTCAATTATAATTTTTGCCTTTTTATACAGCATAATGAAATGCCTGGTAAATTATACATTTTTGTAAAACACAAAGTTGTCTCTTTATTTTCAGCTCAAGTCTTGCAGTATCGTTTTGTCTGCATTAGTTCTAGCTCTTTAGGAGAGGCCAATTACTTTTCTTAGTTGTAATATGCAGAGTGTGGTGTCTCACCCACTGAGAGGCAGCCTGGTGCAAAGTGACCACTTCTAAGGCTCAGAAATGTTCAAGGCCAGGTTAGATGGGGCTTGGAGCAACCTGGTCTAGTGGGAGGTGTCCCTGCGCATGTAGGGGGTTGGAACTAGACAGTCTTTAAGATCCCTTCCAATGCAAACCAATCTGTAATTCTATGAAAAGGGTGAAGAGTCCCAGCACCTTGTTTGCCACAATGCCACCAATGTTGATTTGTTCCATCTTCAATACCCAAGATTTTCAACCTACCCCCTGCTAAACAAAAGAAGATTTTTTTAATAGTTTTTTTTTTGGGGGGGGGGGGAAATGTGGATAGCTGTTCTACTCAGTCTCCCTTTAGAAAGATGCTCTCATAGCAGATGGATCTCAATATGCCATCTCCCAAATCCTAAGCAACTCTGAAAATATAAAGTTCACTTATACCAATGGGCCATACATGTCTACACCTCTCGATTCCTTGTCTCTTTAACTGGCACTTTGAACCAGCAAACACCTCTTTAATCTCGCCCCATTATCAGCCTAATAGTACCTCCCGATATTCATAAATGTCTAGCAAGACTTTCAGCTATTTGGTATGAAGAAGAAATATCCAGCTAAATTGAGAAGATTACCACATCACCACATAAATCAGTGACAGGCTGCATGTTATTACAGTTGATTTTTGTTGACAGTTGGCTGTAGGCAGTTGTGTTTCAAATGCCTTTTTTCACTGGGAAATTAAACAAAATTCCATGCAAAATGCAGCCCTCCAGTTCAAAAACTGTAAATCCAAAATTAGCATTTCATACTTTAAAAGGTAGCACAGCACAATTTTCCATTGAAAGGTCTGTACAGTTGTCACAAATGGGTGCTTCACATATGACACTAATGCTACTGATGCCTTTTAAGAAAGCCACCTTTCTCTGATATTATTTTCTTCTCCTAATAATCTGCATACACTATAGTTCATCCCTATGGAAAAGAAAAAGAGCTCACTTACTTATCTCTCATATGGGAGCATTATGCTTTCAGCAATTCAGACAGATAGGCTGGATGGGAGGGGGGTGGGCTGCCGAATCCTCTGTGATAAGAGGGAAAGAATTGTGGCCAACGAAAGGTTAATCTTCCCTCTCTGACTCTCTCCTTCCATCTCAGCATAACCTGGAGAGCAAAGAAAATGTGAGACTTACGAAGTGAAAAGACACGACAGCACAAAACACTGTTCCTATGGGATCGTGTCGCACTTCATGTACAATGGCCACGCGTGACCTAATTAACGAAAAGCCGTAGCTAAAAGTCAGGAAAGCAGCTTGGGTGATACGAGGGAGGACCAGAACTTGCAAAGGACTTTCTGCTTCCAGCAGCTGCTGATCTGCCATTTTTTGGCTAAGATATTGCCCGCTCCTAAGCTTATTTTTTTAGGGACTCTGGTGTCAGCAAGTCACGCAAGCAGCAGTAGTTGAGCTGGAGCCCCCTCCTCTTCTGAAGACAGGTCCTTGACATCAGCTCTGTCTTGGACACTAGTTTGGAGAACACCACCACCACAAGAAGAAGTTTACAGTTTTGGCCATGTATAAACACAGCATTTTGAAGCAAAGAAAGGTGATGCTTACTCCTGGGCATGGGGACAGACATGTAACATGGTTTGTCAGCCAGAAGATGTTATGCAAGTCTTCACACAAATACTTTGCTGGCAGCTAACTGGTCTCAAGCCACAGAGAGTCCATCATCCTCTGGTCAGAACTGCTGGGCTAAAAACCAAATCACCAGTCAATTGCATGTGTTCAAGGGGAGAGGAGTAAGGCCATGGGGATAATGGCCTGTGTGAAAGATCACCCTTTCTCCCACCCTGTCCTCAGAGGGGAGCTAAGGATGGACAGTCCACCTGGTGACCTTAGAGCTCAGTAATCCCACTGCTTGGAACTCAGAGGAAAATAAGTTCATAGCAGCCAGTGCTGATAAAATTATTTCAGCCTTCATCTGACTTCATCATCAGGATTTTAAACAGCTGCCTCTCTCTCATTTGCTCATGGCTGGGTCGAGGTTTAGTTTCTAAAGCATGTACCAAACCTCCCCCTGATGTAACTCTGCTGACAGCACCAGTCAAGATGTCCATGAGGGCCTGACCCAAATCATCCATAACAGGGCAAGGTTTGTCACCCATACAAAAAAGATCTTGATGCTCTACTAATGGCTAGATTTGTACCTGATTACAGGCAGAGACTAAATGAATTGTGTCAAATAATCAAATTGAGGCACTGGCTGCTTACCAGTTACCCTATTGGGGAAAAAGGATCCGGCTAGGAAGGGTAGGAAATGGAAGCACAAACAAAAACAGTGAACATGATGGTGCAGTCCTGTATTGGTTATTGAGGAGAGATTGGAAACAGGCCTAAACTTTGCTGTTGAGTGAGCTGCAGCCTAAACAGATGATCATCTCAACAGCACCAAATATCATTAAAAGGATTATACTACTAATATCTTCTCTTTTAACTCTTTGTGCACATTTAATATCTTAGTATCTGATTTCCAATTAATATTTCTTGCAGATATTCAAAACAAACAAGAGGTGACCTCCCATTTCTGCTTGGGACCAGCTCCTCAGGAAACTAGGCAGTGAGACACGGACCACACTGGTAGCGTGAAGGAGGATGGTCCACAAGGAAAACACAATTTCCCAACCAAAAAATGCCCAACACAAACACGAAGCAGCAAAAACAAAAGCAAGTTTTACATACAAATCAGTCTGTTCTGACAAAGATGGAAAACCAAAGTGCAGAATCACTGGGGAGAAGGAGCTGATCTGAATGAGACACTATTGCCAAGAAGAACACTCAAAACACAGCCTAAAAATGTCTGATGAGGGCTGCAATGGCAGGCAGAAAGTGACTTTGTATACACAGACAGGTATTTTCTGTCATAGTCAAAGCCCAAGAAGTGTGGCCTCTACCTGTGTCTCCAGAAAAAAGAAAGGTTGATTTCTCCATGATGTAGAGGAGGCCACCTCCAGGTATATGCTCATGCACGGAGGACACAGAAAGGCTGATCAAGAGGAGGCAGATCTGGGGGCATGTGCACCTTCACCCCAGCTAGAGGAAGGCATCACGGGTGTCAGGAGCTAACAAAGGAGACAAAAGTACTTTGGCTGAGGAGGATCCCAGCAGTGAAGCCCACCTGCTGCAAAACTGGTGTTGTGTGCCAAAGACCACACCAGCAGCTGAAATTGTTTTAAAACAGAGAAGATTAGGTGATGTGGGGTGGTGGTGGTGGTGGGAGCACATAAAGAAAAGGAAGCAAGGGAAGCCCAGACAACAGTTGTGACAGAGCAGGTTGTTCCAAAGACCCTGCACAGCTTTAAAAATGGAATGTCTTCTGCTATTCCTTGATGCACAATTCTTTAAAACCTTTGGTCTTCCAAAACTTTGGGGTTTGCCATCCCAATAGACATTGTGTAGAGGAGTCACTGGGGTTGCTGTTCCAGTGAATGTAAAGGATGCAAACAACCCCCTCCCTCATGTGGTATAATTTTTTGCACAGCCCAGGTGATTACAGCTCAACAGTAATTTTTGTACCAAACCAAACATGATGTGATGAAATCGTAGTGCTTATTTCACAGAGACATCCAGCTTCAACTGAAAGATTACACTCGGCTTTGGATCATAAGCTGGAGATGTCATAAGAACAAGTCAATTATTCAACAAATGAAGGGAAATACTTCACAAATTTTAGCTGAACTAAGTAAAGAAGAGAAACAAATCTGTAAACCATCAAATGGTGCGTCTGTTTATAATTATTATCATGCAAGAAATATAATGTTAGTTAAGCAACATAATTCTTTTTGTGTTTTGGGATTTCCTACTTTGCATCTTTTTGCCTACAGAACTAGATACACAGATCAGATAATTCTTTTTCCTTGTGCCGCACATAAATACCTCTTGACAGGAAATTTTTCTTTTCGGAGTATTGTTCAAGTGGCTCTTTTTAGAAAACACAGTTCAAATACTGTTCTTCACTTGGTTCTTTCAAGTTGTGAGTAATACCCAGAATCATTCACAGGGCAAGAGCTGTGCTCTTGACAGGAGACTTGAAATAACATCAGCTGGCCGTCGCTCCCAGAGCTCAAATATCACAGTTTCTCCTGCCTGCAGGCTCATTGGTATTAGCAGCTGAAGCTGGATTTAACTGCTGGCCAAATAACAGAGGTATGCAAGCTTAATGCACTGTCTTGAGTTGAGGTGCTCAGAAAACTCTTCAGGAAAAAATAAATTTGTAAAATATCCTAAGGGATATGAGAATTGGAGCTGAAATTTAGTATTTTCCAACTGCTCTCACCCTTCCTCCTGGGACTGCTGTTGATCTTTGATCACCTCCCTCATTTACAAACGCTGTCATCTCACCATTCTCTTCCTAGTCCATATCATTAATACAAATCTGGAAACAATGGCTTTCTCACTGCTAAAACATTGCAACATCCCACTATTTGTTTCCTCTTCTAAAATGGATCATTCATTATAAGCCATATCCCCCAAAGAATTTTATCATTTGAAACCTGTTTGCAGTGAATCTAAAGTAGCTGGAAAATCACCTTCGCAGAAATTCCTGTGTACGCTGAAGCCGACTTCTCCTGGAAGCCCAATAAAGTGCCAAGTCCCTCTGCAGGCAATATCCATTTTTCTTCTTCCTGATACAGTCTCCAGCAGTAACCCCTGCAGCTGTGCATGATCCTTCTTTTCCTTCTCCTTTTTTTTTTTTTTTTTCCCTGCTGAAATCCACTGCTCAGCTACGTTAGCTCTTGTACCTGCTTCATCCAGGAGAGTTGCAGTAATTGCCTCCTTGCTTCATTTTTCCCACCACCTCCATGCTTATCGCAGAGGTCAGCTTTCTTTTATCTCTCCTATAACCAACTCATTATTTGCTGGTTTCTCTTGCAAGGAACAGGCTGCTGCTCTCCAGCTCCTGCCCCATTCCAGTTTTCAGGATGCTTGTGCACCTCATTTGAATATTTCCTCCAAAAGCACGTATCTACCTCTCAGCACTTGAATGTATCATTTTACTTCACTTTCCAGTCTCCTCAGAAGGAGAGGTTTGGGTGAATGCTGGCCTGTGTCATGGTATATCACCAATAGATGTCTACCTGCAGGTTGAGAGCCACATAAGCAGGTATTTTCCCAAAAGAACTGGGCAGCCATAAGAATTGTAGGTTTTTTGGTAATAAATTAAATAGAACAATGTATTAACTTCAGGAAGGTTATGCAATCTCATAGTGTTAAAATATATTAAAGGTGAGGCTTGGGAGCCAAACTGCTGCTGGAAAAGAAAGAAATGCTGAATATAAAACAAAGCACTGTGGAAAATATCCTACGGCTACTGCTAACAATAGCTATGGATATGCAATATTCGCCATTGAGGGGGTTCAGACCAGGTTGTCCATTTGAACTACTCACAGTCAAAAATAACCCCCCAATGTCAGTAGATGCCAGGGTGAAAATTCAAATTGCATGAAAGGGCAACCACCCCTCATTGTTTTGCAAGTCACTAAACTATCTAAATACCACTGGAGACACTTTGAAAAAAAAGATGCAGATGATCAAACTCTGAGCTAAGCTACAAAATCAAGGAGGACTTGTTCTGGGGACAGAACACATTTTGAAGTAACAGCAAAATCTGGACAACTCAAGTGCAGGTAATAAGGTCTGGAAAGAACAGGCAGAACTGGGCTTACTAAAATCAGCCTTGAAGTATTGCTCACAAATTGTCACCAAAGCACTGTGAGAGGAGTGCAGACGGCAACTTTTGCAGAGATACTAATGACAGTCTTACTTCCAGGGGCTTTCAGCAGATATGTCCCCTTTTCCCTATTTGAAAATGTGCCTCTTCATGTAAAACAAAGAGCTTCACGTTTTTAAACAACACATCTACTCATGTAAAACATCTCCTTTGCTTAGGGGAACCAGCCATTTAGGAGGGGTGATGGCGTCTGGAAATACAGGCATTTTCAGCTTTTCAACCTTTGTCAGTGCAATACAGCTGAACTTCCTAATCAATTATAATTCATTATCATAGTAACAACAAGACTGACCATGCATACATACATAAAAAGGCAACATTTTGCTATTGCTTCATTCTAGCAGGAAGCCTAGGCAGGCTAGGTGGCTGCACGCTCAGTGCACCAGGACAAAACAGTATGGTTTCATCCTGAGGCCATCAGTCCAGCAGAAGAGCTAGTCTAGTCCCTCATCTGCCACCAGCCAGCCCAGCAACCCTGAGTCACTTAGCTTTTTTTCCCTCCTCCCTCTATTTAAATCTGAATCTTTGTGAGACAGCAAATACTTTTCTTCAATTGGGTGTGCACTGTTGCTGCCATGGTGGCACTTGTGTTTTGACTGGGACCTTGGGGTACTGCGGTAAGAAATCAAGCAGAAGCAGCTGGCAGGTGAGAAGCACCACCTGATCTCAGCTGAAATCTTCTGAATTTGGAGATGGTTCGTTTTAATCCAAAAGAGCAAAATATGCTTGGTTATCATCAAAATTTGAGCATCCCTTGCTATCTCCATTTCAAGACAAGTGAAAAGGCAGCCTGTGCTTCCATGGTGAAGGATTTGGGTATGACTTTGTTTCTCCGTCCAGAAAAGCAAGTTTGGGGCCATCTTTTCACAAAAGGCCCATGATCATGTCAGCAGCCTCTCACTTCTCATTTTGCTTTTAAAACCAAACTATTCACCATGCAATGCTGCATGACATTAATGTGTGGAGTCTCTTGAGCCCAGCGGGACCTCAGCCACTGCCATTTGAGTAAAAGACAGACACAAAAAGAATTCAGAAGAGCTACTGGGGCATGTGGTGGCCACTCACATCTGACACCTGCAATGCAGGGCCTGGTGGAAAACCCCATGACCGGCCTGAAAGCAAGGCCAGCAGCCCCAGCAGCAGGTTTGCTGCCACGTCATGTCCCTGTTCACCCCCAGCATGGACGGGACATTCAGGGCCAGCTCTCAGGGATAAAACACTCTGAGAATAAATATCTCCTTGTAACTTGTACCAACACAGCGTGAACTGCCCCACAGCCAGCAGCAGCAGGGATGTGACAGGGGATGTAGCTCATTGCTTCTTGCAGGAAGAGCCACCAGCCATGTGCCCAGGGTGAGAGCATGACCTACCAAGCTGCTGCCTGTGCCTGGGGAGAGCTGAGCCCCAGCCTGGCCTGGATGCTCCTGTGGAGCTCCTTCCTCCCATGCCTCCTACCACTCACATTTGGGGGCTCCACTGCTGCACTTAGCACATTTGCAAGGCCCCATCATGGCTAAATTACTATTTTACACTTCACATGAGTGGACATGAGGAACCCCCGCTTCTCCCCCATGTACACTTACTGGTTTATACTTGTTTCTGCCTCCAAAATGTGTCGGTATTGCTTAACATGGCCGTTCATGCGGATGTGAGCAGGGTGTGTGTTCAATTTCTCATCTGAAGTATTTGCATGAGTGGGCTGGTTTCCTCTCTGCCCCACTGGGGAGAGGAGTATCTTTCTCTCACTTCTCTATTTTGTCATGATCTATAGAAGTAAGTTCATAAGGGCAGGAATGAGGGTCTGACATCCTGACGCATTGACTTACTCTCATGAAAAGTTATTGGTGTCAGTACAGCTACAGCTGCTCACTTCCCCCCCAGCCACTTTAATTTCTGTTGTTTTGCCACACTCGATGATAAACAATAATGAGCTTTTACATTTCCTTGCTATCCACTTTATGTCTCTTGGTCACAGGAAAACATACACACATCCATTCATACATATACACACATATACATGCAAATTTCCCGCTGGAAAAAAAAATCATTCATATATATATATATATACTCTTTGTGTAGGTTGTGGCTTTCAGTCTTACTGGCTTTTAAAAAGCTAGTGATGATAAATATTGTAATAGCCCTTATCAGATTTACATAAAAACCTGGGTGCTGAAGAGCTTTTTATTCCTCTTTTTGTGCCAAAGACCGTATTTGCACTCTACATTTGTTGACCCAATAAAAGTTGTGTTATGCCCAGTACCTTAAATTCTCCAGCACAGAGCAATCTGTCTCGGTGTATCATGCTCCCAGTCTTCAAATCTGAGTACCTATAAAGAGATCATCAAGTAATATGTCGTGAAAGCTGCTCTCCGTTCTCACTCACTAAAACGTTGTTGAAGTTGCCGAGTTTTACACCTATTATAGCTCAAAGACTGTTTTCCTCTCCCCTGCCGAGTTGTAGAAACAGCAAAAGTAGTGGAGAAGGAAAATCTTCTGACTAGCTCACCACTTTCACCCTTTAAGCTGCTGAACAGAAGTATTAAGGTCTTAAAGTTTTATTTTTCTCTGTTTTTGATTTGTTCTTGTTTGGTTTTTTACCACTAGCTACTGCAATTCAAAACATCTCATCTATATCAGCAGCTTTAGTCACACTGATAATACAGATTGCCAGACAAGATATGCAGAGGATGAGCCTTCTGTATGGTTTGCTTTTAATATAAATAGTACAGAAAATTTTAATCTAACAATTGACTTAATTCTCTCATTTGACTTTTCATTTTCCACAAATGGCAGGAGGGGAAAAACAAGAGAGAAAAGAAAAAAGAAACACAATTTTTATTGCATGGAAAATGCCCAAGGGGAATGAACTAAATTCAGCACTAACTTGCAAAGGCAGGTTATAAAGTTGCAAAATCAGAGCATAATTTGGCCCAATATTTTCTTTCAGTGTTTGGCTCAGTGAAAAAAACAGGACATGCTTTTTCCTGCCTGGGAATTACTGTTAAAACGAAAAATGATTTTTCACAGACAGAAAAGTATCATTGCTGCAAGCAAGCATGAACAATGCTAAATCTTGGTCATGCGTAAAATGCAAGAAGTGGCCAAAAACTGCTTTTCTGGGAAAGCTGGCAAGCCCTGTCTTGGAAAGTGGTGTGATACCCCATGCCAGCTCACTTCACCAGTGCTGTCTGCAGAAATCGGTCTCATTGAAACGATGTCTACCTAATTTGTAGTGGTTAATAACTAACGGCATATAAACCCCAGCAACACTTTGCTGCTACCTGCTTTTAATTTAACTTGACTCAACAATGCGGGAAGTGGTGATTTGATGGGTGTGATGCTGGAGCTGCAGCCTGTGATGAGTGGGGCCAGCAGTGGCAGCATTATCCCGTGTGTGCAGGCACGGGTGTGCCTGGCAGGACCCCATCCTCTTCTCTTAAGTATGCACATTAATTCTGTCCTGTCAATCAGGGCTCGTTACTATGGTAATGGTGGGCCTAAATTAATCAAGAGCCACTCACCCCTCTCTGTAAGTACAGGTGAAGAAACCTGTGGTCAGAATCTGGCTGCAGAGCTCCTCTGGACCAAGAGAATGGGAAAGGCATGTGATGGGAAGTTAATGATGTATTAAAAATGCATGTTAATTAATGAGATTTTTTAAATTATGGATTTTTCTTGCACCATAACAGGTATGCAAGTAGCTGAAGGGCAGATACCAGCTCCTTGCCACCTGGCATGGCCATTACATCTCCCTTTGCAACCCCTACATATTCTTCATCAAGGCCAGGAAATAAAATGTCCCATATGTTACAAGGCATCCTGAATAGATTGTATAACTGCAGCCTGGATATCATTCAAGCATTCAATCAGAGATTTTCATGGGCCTAAAGGAGATCTCTGCACCTTACTACTATTTGAGCCTCTGTGAAGGAAAATCCAGAGCAGTTTTGACCCAAGGTCTGCAGCCATCAAACCTCCATCTCACAGGAAGCGGCTGAGTTTCGGCATGCACAGTCTTGAGGCAATTCTCTATCTGCATCTGAATTTATGTTGCAATTTCAGTATGTCTCTCTCCATGTGCCATTAAGAGCTCAATTCTTTTATTCGCTCCCCCCCCACCCGCCTTTTTAAAGCATCATGTTTATGCAAGTGGACAGGACGCCCTCATATCTGGGTCACACGTTTGCTTGAGGTCATTGAAAGGCTACAAAATGGAGCATGCCTAATTCTGCTATTTCAGAAGTTTTCTCACATGTACTCAAGACAATTATGCCTATTAAATGAGTTCATTAAATTTCAGAAATCCTTTGAAATTCTGACATACCAAAAAATATGCTGAACTCCATCCATTTCTTCTAACACCTCCTACAGATGCTCTAATCCGAGGAGGTGCTGGGGACCAGAGTTTGGCTGCCTGTGATGTGGCCAACCTATTGTGTCCTGTCTCCATTGCAAGCTGAATAAACTCAGTAAATAAAACAGAGCACTGAGGTCCATTAATTGACCTTTTGCAGTATCACTGTCATTGGCTGAAGCAACACTCTTCTGAGAATAATTTAGAGACACGGGATAAATGTCACCACTGCTCTTTAAGTGCTGTGGGGTTTGCAACAGGATGGGACACACAAGGCATTTCCAGGACTGAGAACTGACTTGGTGCACACTCTCTGGGCAGCCTGCTCCAATGTTCTGTCACTCTCACAGTAAAGAAGTTTTTTTCTGATGTTTACATGGAACCTCCTATGTTCCAGTTTGCACCCATTGCCCCTTGTCCTATCACTGGACATCACTGAAAAAAGCCTGGCTCTGTCCTCCTGACACTCGCCCTTAACATATTTGTAAACATTGATGAGGCCAGCCCTCAGTCTCCTCCAAGCTAAAGAGACCCAGCTCCCTCAGCCTTTCCTCATAAGGGAGGTGTTCCACTTCCTTAATCATTTTTGTGGCTCTGTGCTGGACTCTTTCAAGCAGTTCCCTGCCCTTCCAGAACTGAGGGGCCCAGAACTGGATACAATACTCCAGATGTGGCCTCACCAAGGCAGAATAGAGGGGGAGGAAAACCTCCCTTGACCTACTAACCACACTCCTTCTAATACACCCCAGGATGCCGTTGGCCTTCTTGGCTACAAGGGCACATTGCTGGCTCATGGTCATCCTCCTGTCCACCAGGACCCCCAGGGTCCCTTTCTCCTACCCTGCTCTCCAGCAGGTCAGCCCCCAACCTGTCCTGGTACATGGGGTTGTTCTTCCCCAGATGCAAAACTCTACACTTGCCCTTGTTGAATTTCATCAAGTTTCTCCCCACCCAACTGTCCAGCCTGTCCAGATCTCGCTGAATGGCAGCACAGCCTTTTGGTGTGTCAGCCACACCTCCCAGTTTAGTGTCATCAGCAAACTTGCTGAGGGCACACTCTGTACCCTCATCCAGGTCATTGATGAAAATATTGAATAGTATCGGTCCCAGTACTGACCCCTGAGGGACTCCACTAGTCACAGACCTCCAACTAGATTCTGTCCCATTGACTACAGCTCTCTGACTTCTTCCTTTCAACCAGTTCATGATCCACCTCACTACCTGACCATCAAGAGCACAGTTCCTCAGTTTATCTACAAGGATGCTGTGTCAAATGCTTTACTGAAATCAAGATAAACCACATCTACTGCCTTACCATCATCTATCCACCTAGTTAAGTAGTACTATAGCACATGCAAACAATAGTGAAAACCTTCATTTTCACAGTGGTAATAGTACACAGAGGTCAGGTCATGGGATTGGTTTGGCATCAAAAAAGTTCTGGGAACCTACCAAAAATACTCTAAAATACTGCATAGGGTAGCATGCCTCTGAGCAGCACTATCGCTTCTTGGGAGCTCTCTATATCCACTGTAGCAATTTGGAAATTAAAATGTACACAAGATGATAGCTCATTAGGAAGTGTTTCTTTTTGGTGGGTAAGAGAGCATTTATCATAGTTGGCCCACACCAACAATCAGCTTTGGACAGAAGCCACCTTTACCAATGAATGGGAGGGAACAGTTTTTAATCTCTCCAAGATCTCTTATCAATTGATTTTGGATGATGTATGGTAGGTTTTATTCTCCAAGAATTACAATACTCCAATACTCCTCAAGTGCCAGCAGAGAATTTTTTTTTTTTTTTTTGCTGTGTCTCCTGACACTGTCATTTCATCTTGACACCATAGTAGTCTCCCTGCAGACTCCTTGCTATTGTCTTGCATATATAGGGAAAGGGGGTGAATAAACTAGCTGATACTTCAGATTTATTTTAGCCACAAATATCAAACAAGATATTTTGCAACTCTGTGCTTGCTCGTTAGGGGAGAATTAACTCCCCTATATTGATTACATTCCTTCTGCACTTGCCCAAGAGTCATGCAAAGCCCTTGAATGCTACCTGCACACGACAGCAGCCAGAAGGTATTATCCCTGCATTGAAGACTGAGAGCCTTTGATCAGGTCCTCAGGAAATACTTTCTCTGTCTTCCTGAAGTGTAACTTTAGACCAGGCTCCACCAAGGCCACTTCACTCTTTTGTGCATCCCCTTGAGCTCACTAGTGAATAAGCTGAAATCTGCTCAGTTTCCTTTACTAGGTAGCATGTGTCAAGGATCCCTATGATCACTTTTATTACTTGCTTTATCTAAAGAGCTCCTTGTGTGAGCCCAGGATGTCAGTGGTCATGAAGAGAGTCTAGCTGGAATATAACAGTATTTTATATCCTCTGGGTCAGACAATTAAATGAGGTCCATTAGCAGCTGTCTCGAGTCTCAGGCCTGGATTCCAAGCAATAACAAAGGATGACAGTTCTCCCTTGGGAAATGGAAAGACCAGTCTCCTTGTGGGACTCACCCACATGCTGGAGAAAGACAGGAGAAAAGTTGAATAAAGCAGTACACTTTCCTGTATCTATCTCTCTTTTAAGACTCACTCTCAATGGAAAGCTGCTGAAGTCTGGTGGCTCTGTCCCGCTGCTGTGCCACATGTTTTAAAGGACAGCAGTGGATATTTCAAGGGGCCTGGGTGGTTGGAAGCCAATAGCAAGTCTCTTAAATTCTCTCAAAAAGTTCATATAGCTCCAGAAAGGGTTCAGTCCAGCACCTTCAGAAGGCAAGATAAGTGTCGTGATCAGTGCAGCTGGGCAGATCCTTATGTCCTTGGACTTGCTCTACCAGCTTTCACAGGAACTATTCCAGGTACTGTTCAGCCACTGAGGTGAAAGCAGACAACAAGGGGAGAGCAGAAAAATGGGGCATGAAAGAGAAATCAACCCCCTTACTGGCCAGCTGCTAAGGATTTCAGAATCTGAGCCTGGTATATGAGGAAGGACAGTATCAAACCTTCCATAGGAGAAATCTCTTCAACTCCTACCTACTCTGATATGTGGATTTCCACCTCTTCTCATTATAGTTGACTCTAGAAGAATAATGTCACATAAGATGTCAAAAACAAGAAGCGACGTGTTAGAAGAGTGCCACTTGGAAATAAAGCCCTGCTTTTATTGGATAGCTGATCTGCTAAAAGTAGTTATTTGAAATATCTGCAGATCGTTGGGATTCATGAATAATTGCTATCTGCACATCTCAAATTCTTTACAGTTTTGCTGTTAGATATAGCTGTGCATGTCTATAAATAGTAGAGCAATGTCGTTCACTGCATAATACAGTCTCTGTGTTTTTACAACTCATCATGAACTTCTATGTAATTTATTTTTTATTGAAGAATTCCAATTAATGGCTTCCTGGTGATTTTAAAGCCTCAAATTATCAGTCTCTGAAAACAAAGCAGAGAACATAATTATCATAAACTGAGAATTTTTCATTTTGAAGCTTATCTGTTTGTGCTAAGTATCTTGTCTGTAAGTAATTAGTGCCTTTATTTTTTTCCAGTAAAAATAATGACCATTCTATGCTGCACATCCAAATTTTGTTAACTGCTAGATGTACTGTATACATTATATTTGAAAATGCACCACCTTGGACCAGTTCTAAAGTATTTCATCAAACGCTAGTGGCAACAACAAAATACATCTGTTTGTCAGAATAAATTATGTGACATTAAAAAAAAAAAAAAGCTATTATATCTTTTTCTTTTCTAAGAGTAAAAGCCTTTCAAAAATATGCATTTCTTATTTATTACTATGGTGGCATAGGACAATGGTTAGCTGCTTTTCAGCTATTTATAATTCCCAACTGCTGATCAGAAATGATCAGCTGATAGTTTATATTCACAGAGCACCTTTTGCATGGATATCTCAGTCTTTACTAAGGCATCTCTGCACTGCGCTTAGCACGTGCAGGAGCTCAAAGACAGAAGTAAAGTCAACCAAGACTAGAAACAGTCTAAGTAGGTAACAGGAGAAACCAGGGACACTGTCTCACAAGTAGTCATTGAAAACAGAGGAATTTAAACCTAACCACAGATCATCAGGAATGTACTTTTATAGGAAGTATCCTCATTGCCTTCCTAATTCATTCCTCCTCACTTAATCCAACATGCATTGCTACTGGATTATTGACTATGCGATCTTTTTTCTTTTTTCTTTTTCTGAGCCACAACAGAAAAGGCATTACCATACAAGACAGGGAAATACAGCAGGGTTGCATGTTTTAGACTTGTAATATTGAGTATCGCTGGTATGTGACACACTCATTATTGTTTAGGGCTTCATCTAAGCCTCCGCTAGGGCTTAGAGGACAAGAGATGTGTGTCAAGGTCTCCCTCCATCCTTGTAGCCCTTTGCTGTAGGGGACTCTTGATATATCTGGGCAGGGTGTGCAGTAGAGAAATTGCTTGGGTCTAATGTGGGGCTATGCAACAATTAAACGATGGCAGGCAGGACAAGCCCTTGTACTCTGGGGTTATAAAATTATTTGCCTGGAGTTGGGAAAAGTCATCCCAGCTGCAAACACAACAGGGCAATCAGCAGCTGAGTGAGACTGCGCAGGAAGCTCATGGGGAGGTCTTTGTG
Organism: Apus apus; assembly: GCF_020740795.1. Classification (NCBI taxonomy): domain Eukaryota; kingdom Metazoa; phylum Chordata; class Aves; order Apodiformes; family Apodidae; genus Apus; species Apus apus. The sequence continues at coordinate 46,602,286 of NC_067284.1, forward strand.
CCACTGAAACATTAGTGGCACAAATCTCCTGCTCTTGGCACTAAAGTGGAAGTACACATGCTGCCCATGCCATCCACTTACACAGGTACTGGACAGGGGCAGGATTTCACTGTATCGTGTCAGGTTTAAACACTGCACCCTCTCCAATGCCTACAAACAGCTATGAAGCAACTCCTGGCTTTTACTTTTATAAGGAAACCTGCTGATTGCAGTAGAAACTTCCTAAAGGCAGGGAAATTTAAAATGAACCTAAGGTAAAAAAATAACTGTGCCATTTTATACCATAAATAAACCCATATTAAAAATTCCCAAGTCAAATTAGAGCTACTCCCCTCCTATCTCACTGGACAGCTTTTCCTCTGTGACCACTGTACACCATCCCTGCTCCTTTTACCAGTTGGGTGATGCATGTCCCTTTGACATCTGAAGAGGGTTTAAGGTCCCTTCCCAGCCCAACCACAGCGCAGATCAGAGCTGGTGATTGTCCATCCCTGGCTCACATCTCCTGCATCCTTTGAACCAAGATCCTCAGCTTCACTTCTGAGCTCCCTCTCATTTTGGCAGACATCCAGGCCAGCTGCTAAAACAAATCTTTCCCTTCCCTGTGAGCCTTGATGTTCTCCTACTGGTGAAAGGTAGCAATAGTGGTCATGTTTCTTGGCTTCTATCCTAACAGTGCAATCCACTCCCAGCTCCCTCACCCCACGTCTCCTAACCGCATACACACGCTGCAGGATGAAGGGGAGAAGCGTCGCAGCTTGCCGTCTGCCTCGCAGTCTCTTTGCTTCCAGGCACTAAGTAAATGTCAGCTTTTTTTTTGCCGCCTTACATACATTGTTAATTTTAAAACGAAATCCAATATCATTGTTTTTCATGGTAGCTGAAGTGATTCCGAAATTTAATAAAAATAGTGGAATTTTTCATTAATGCAACCAAGGTTTAAGCTAGCACTAACTTTCTCTAGCGGCAAGACAGAAGGACAGATACAAGGAGGACATCCTCATCTTGTTACATTACAACTGTCTTCAGCCACATCTTCACTGGCAAAGAATTCAATTGCTACAGCCTTACTGAATTAATGTAAAAAAACTGGTGCAACACACTGTATCCAAAGTATTTACAAATGCTTCAGTGTCATGGATTTTGGGCCTAACACGACAACAAAGAAACAGCCCCGTGGCTGCTCACTCAACTCCCCCCACACACACACATACTGTGGGATGGGGCAGTAGTCAAAGGCCAACTAGAAACTCATGGGTCAAAACAAAGGATAAGGGGGGTTCTTCATCGATTAAGGTCATGGGCAAAACAGACTCAACTTGGGAAAAATAATAATTTCACACTAATCAAATGCACACAGGACACAGACAACACACAGAACAGTGCTTACATATATTACCCCCACCTCTCCCTTCTTCACAGGCCCTAATTACTTTGTTCCCGATTTCTCTACCTCCTTCCCCCCAGCGACACAGAGGGACAGGGGATGGGGTTTAGAGTCAGTTCACAGGCTGGTGGTTCCTGCTGCTCCTTCCTGCTCAGAGAGAAGGATTCCTTATAGTCCTCCACTGCTTCCTCATGGGGTCCTTCCCATGGGAGAGAGTCCTCTATGAACTTCTCCTTCATGAGTCCTTCCCACGAGGTCCAGAGCAAGCTGCTCCAGTGTGGGCTGCTTGGGGAACAGTCACCTTCCCTGGCGCTGGGATCTTCTACAGCTGCATAATTTGAGTCCACTGGCTGCAAAATGCAAGTCCACTTGCCAAGTTCACCCCTCCCAGCATCTTCAGGGAATATTCCACCACATTCCTCCATGAATGCAGGGGGACAGCCTGCCATCTCACCATAGGTTGCAGGGAAACTTCTGCTTGGGCACCTTCTTCCCCTTCTTCCCCATCAACCACCAGGATCTTCACCGCAGCACTGCCTTTCACCTCTCCAGCACAGCTCTTCTTTCTCTAAAGTGCTCACTTTGCTCAGGTCTTATATCAGTTCTTTCATATGTTAATCACAGAGGCACATCTATTGTCTCTCTAAAGGCTCCTTGGCTGGTTTTGGAGCAGGGGGAGTTTCTCAGCTTCTTACAGGAGCCATCCCTGGGGCTCTTTCCCCACTACCAAAAAATCCCACCAAACCAAAACAGCACATTCAGGTAAAGGGACTTCCCAAGTACCTAAAAACATCAGGCCCACTAATGTTTTGTATAAGGCAGAAACGTGAGGGCAAGATAATTACACAAAATACTCTTTCCTGATTGGGGTTTTTTATCGCTCCAGGTATGGCAAGAAGGAACACAGTCAAAGCATCCTGCAGCCTAACCCTGCTTCAGTGGCAGCCCCTTCTCCAGCGGGTACCCAATTGCATTACAGAGCCAAATAGGAAGGTGCATCACTCGTGGAGAAATTAATTTACCATAATCATTAGTATCTATGTATTTAAAAAGTAGATATCAGTATGGACTTTGCCTTCCATGACTGCAGCTCTGTGGTGTGCACCACCACATTTAAAAAGAAAACTAAGAGAAAGAATGTGAAAAAAATGTTTTTCTTCCAAAGTATATTTTCTTTATGGCTGTTATTGGGGATGAAAAAAAAAAAAAAAAATTGCATTAAAATTGTGCTGTGTGGTATTTGTTCTTTCGACTTTATTGTTGTAAAAGGGTTCCCCAGGTCTCACCCATAACCAAGGCCAAAGTAAGTAAGGTCCTTCCTCTCCCCTAACTCTCCATTACTAAATCAGCAGTTTATCATCTCTTCTCCCAAGGCCACCATTGAGTGGCCACGTTATAGCACATTTGCAGTCAGCAGAAAAATCAGAAAAGTCAGCCAGTGATCCACGTAGCATGTGGGACTCTGAGGAATACCAGCAAGATGTTCATCCATCTCCCAACCAGGTCATCTAACAATCAGGCAAATGCTTTTCCTGTGCCCATTTGTCAATACACAATCAAATGGGTGCAAAAAGCAAGAAAAGTATCTGCTCGATCCACAGTGATGTTACCCCATCAACATTTGCAGCACTTTTTATATGTAACAATACACACAGCTGCTCCTGAGGTTGCACAGGAGGCTTGATATGAAAAGCAGAGAGCGGACATCCCTACCAAGCCAACTCCTAAAGAGCCTGTCCAACTCCAATGTCACAGATGCTTTGATTTTGGAGCCTGTATCTTCCCATCAGCAAGACCTTATGTTAACAAGAAATACATACCTTCCCCCTCGCCCTCAGGGTTCTGAATCTAGCTTCTTGACGTTCAAAAGCCAAAGGAATCCCAGAATCTACGTCCTCTGAGAAAGAGTACAGACTGAAGTCTAGCCTCAGGTTTTGCCTCTGCCAGCACTGTACTCTGATTTTAGGAAATATCAGAGATTACAGAGAAACAGAGCAGCATTTCTGCAGGAAGAATGAAAAATATGAATGACTTTTGCAGAATAGCCCTTTATTTCCGCAGACTTGCATTTCTAAGTTAAATTTGTCACATATTTTTCCAGCTTGTCATTGCAAGCAAGGAACTTACTTCAGCAAGAAATTCACTGGGTTTTCCCAAATATTCCCCAGTCTTTGCTCCTCTCCGCAAGCACTGTAGGTGTAGAGGAGCTTCCAGCTTTGTGCTGGATTACTCCAGCAGAAATCACTGGAAATTTAGGAGTTGGAAATGGAAATTTGCAGTAATATGTGATAATGAGGAAGATGGCTCTTGTCTCCGCTGCGGAAGCCTGACCTTTTAACAGAGCAAATGTCAGGGAGAGATACACAAATGTGCTTAGACCAGTATCAGTTGCTTCTCTGTGAGGGGTGCTCACACAGTCACAGGTACAAGCAAGGGATTTGCAGCTGCTGTACATGCCAAAGGGGCACAGTGTGGCAGGTCACGCTTGGATAAAGTAGCCCTGGAAACCATACTCCTAGGTGTAAGGGGACAGATAGTTAGAAAAGAAAGACACACCATGTATATCTCTGTTTTGATATACCCATGGTGACACAACACCAATTCACAGAGCAGACAGTGCACTTTCTTTCCACTGGTCCTCCTCCTCTCTTTGTTTCACCCAAAATTCTTCTGGTTTCCAAGGGTGAGAAGAAGGACTAAGCTTGCAAATGGATCCAAGGGTCCTGTGGACCAGTCAAATACTAGAAGGGCAGCTGGTTTGGGTAGGGAAGTAAAACCATTGCTTGGGATTCAAAACCTGGCTTATTACCCACCATTTGCACATCTGGAACTTCTGGGTGTCTGCACATATTCTTCTCATATGCTACTCTGTCAATTAAGGAAGAGTTATCCCTATTCTAGAAAAAAAAAAAAAATCTGCTTTTTATGCTTCCCACACTAAAAGGGAGACATCTGACACAGTAACAATAGAGAGCAGACCTGTGTGATCCCAGGTATCACACCCACATCTCCTCAGCCAAGAGAAGTTTAACAGGCCACGTTTCTTAAAATCCACATATTATACCCAAGCAAGCCCTTCAACTAAATCAAGTTAAATGCATCCACCTCCTCTCCCAAGGAGAGCTGCACCTATGTAAAGGAGACCAACACAACTGATACCTTAGCACAGAGTCCACCAGGCCAGTACAGTCAAACAGTGCTATCAATAATTTGGCATCACAGACCAGAGGACACCAGGCATCTTCAGGCACTAGTTTCACTTAAATTCTCAAGTTAGGTGAGTATGCTTTAAACTACATAGGAGGGTGCATGTGAAGTCAGCAACCTTTGGCTCCTTTTGAGCAATGCCACAGCAAGGCAAGAACATCGGTGCCCAAACATGAACATAGCAATAGGTGGAAACTCAGCGCCCAGAGACTTGCACACCTACTTCAGAGCTCCTGTGCCTGCATTTCTGGCACTGGGGAGGAAAGCCAACATAGCAGAGGCACACATAATTGGTCATTAGCTCTTTTTAGCCTCGCAGCAAAGATGCTCCCTCTGGCAAGAGGCATGGCAGTGATCTGCAGAGAGCATCCAAGACATGGTGTCGGCAAGCGCACCAGGTAGCAGCAATGGGAAATGGATTATACAGCAAGGGGCTGGGCTGGTTCATCATGGCCATGAGAAGCAGCACCTTGCGGCTGCACAGGAAAAGTCGAAGAAGTCAGCAAAGTATAATTACAAATTGTGTTTCCTGATTTAGTAATGCTGGAGAGGGGGATAGGAGAAGGTAATAAGCAGAATTTTCTATGAAGCACACTGAAAATAAGGTACTAAGAAAAGTCACTGAAAATGTCAGGCAAGCCAACAGGGAAAGGTCCAAGGAGCAAGCAAAAGCACAGCATATACTTTTTCATCTATTTAATCTGACCCTGGGCCCAGTGCCACAATCTTTTTAAGGTTAGTGGTGGGAAAGCTGCCTTTTGAATGTTTGCAGAGGCCTATTAACATCCTGTGCTGAGGAACCTTAAACCCCAGGTAGTATTTCAGAGGAAATGGACAGCACAAAACACAGACTGAAAATTAACCACAGCAGACCCCAGGCCTAAATAAGTTCCACTAGCCCTTTCTGAAATCACTTAAAGGCTTTCCTTCCAGTTGGACTCCTGCCCAACCACTTTAATAGGTGCAGCAGGCAAGGGGTAAAGAGAGCCGGGGGAGGGGGAGCAGGGTGGGGGAGGGCAGGAGGAGAGAAAGGAGAGAAAAATAAAGGAGAAAAGAAACCTATTTGGCTGTGTAATTTAAACATTCTTTGCAAAATAATAACGACTTTAAAAAAAAAAAAGTTTAACAAAAATTGCAACTGTAGTAGGATCGGGAGGGTAACTTGGTGAAATACTCTGTGGATGGCTGAAAACCTCTAATGGAAAGTTGTATAAGTGGCTGAGGCCAAAGTAGGCATTAATTACAATGAAAAATCAGTTTAGTGCAGGCCACAACTAAATTGGAAGCTGGTCCTCTAGGTAAAACAAAGAAAGTGAACAGAAGCTTTAGATTTGATTACATGGCAATACAAGAAAAATGTGCTGTATGTTGTCTATTATTAAAGCTGCTTTTGGGCCTTCTGTGTGTGCCTAAGGGATTTTAATAAAAAATTAGTAATAGCCCTGCTGCCCTGGCTCACTGCAGCTTTTGGCGCATTTGTGGCTACAATGCTAGTTCTGCAGTACAAATTAAGTCACTTTAGACAAGCAACCTTGAAAGCATTATGTGACAGCAAAGTTCAAGCGGCACACTTCTACTTTAAGAGGACACAGTCCCTCGCTGGAGGCCAGCTCTGGGTTTAGGAGCTGCAATACAATTTCATCAAGAAAGAGACCCTGCAACGGTTATATTTGTCTTTGATTATTCTTGGCAACACTAGAAATACATATGAAGGCTCATAAACACTGTGTAAGTGTATAAAATACTGAAAAAGAGTGAGTTAATGGCAAAAAATTACCGTTAACGTAGCAGGGTTTTTTGAAAAAAAAAAAAAAATTAAACAAATGCTAACTCTATAACTTTCTTTACTTCCATGCAATTATATTAATAACATTTTCTTCATTGCTAATACCAGCACTCGGTCCTTGGCACAGCTGGATGCAACTGAGTCAGGAAAGTTCACCTGGATTAATTTAAAAATACAACACACACACACACATTTTATAAAGCTAATTTATATAATCCCTTTCCTAGAGGTATTTATTTTAAAGTGAAATTATATTCTTTATACTCCAGGACTCCATTTTGTCATTAAATCCCCAGCTACAACTTCTTGTAAACTAAAGACAAATTTTGGTGTATGCAGAATTTTCTAAATTCCAGGGAAACAAGTAAAGAGAAAAAAAAAATCTCAAAGTGCTTAAGAGACAAGAAAACATCTAGGAAGAGATCACAGGCAGCTTTGGCTCTCCTTGGCAGAGGGCTGCTGCCATCAGCTGCTCCACTTTTCTGTTGCTCCAGCACTTCATGCTGAGGGCAAGGGGTTGTAAAGTTCCTGGATGGGTGAATATTTGGTGGTTTTTTAGCTCACACACATTGGTCATGTTCTAGAAACACTGCCTAGCCCCAAAACCCTGCCTGGGAAGGAGTGCACAGTGTATTTGTACTCCTGTACTGCCAACATTTGCTATTTTACCATAAACTGCATCAGGTTCCTGTGATTGGTACTGAACAGTCTCCTCCTGGGTTATTTCCCCCTCTGCCCCAAGCCTATGTTTGCTGCTCTTTTTCTAGGAGGGGGTGAGGGAAAAACATGAAAAGATCTGCTCCTGGTTGAACTCCACAAATTTCAAACCTATCTCCTAATTTTTCATGCCTGACCCATGACTGGCTGAGTGACATTGACAATTTGGCAACTCTCATCCTAAACCTCATGGCTTAATGAGCTGTTCCTGGGGCAGGTGATGCTAATGGGTGTATGCAGCCCTGCGCTCCTCCTGCCCATCGATGTGACATAGACAACATGGTCCCCAAATGCTGTGACAAGGAAAAGGAGCTCCTCTCTGTAGCATAGCCTAGATGAGACTCAAGCAAGTACTGGAAAGGAAACAACTCTGGTTTGTGGCCCCTTGTCACACAGATGAGTTGGGTTTCAGAATCCTTTTATCCCAGTCACATGTGGCAGCATGCATGGATTCATATCACTGGGTGCCATGTAGTCCCTGCTCTGACCGACACCTTTCTTCTTTCCAGCTGCACGCTGCGTGTTTTGCAGTGTCAGAAAAGGCTGTCACAAGAACAGACTATCCCAATTTACTGTTTCAATGACCAGCAGAGCTTTTTTATAGTATTTAACCCATGCAGGACCTCATTACTTATTAAAAAAAAAAAAAACAAACAAACAAAAACAAACAAAAAAACAAACCACTTATCTCAGAATAAGGTTTTCTAAAAAAAAATAAAAAAGGCATTAGAAAAAAAAAAATTTCAAAACCATTAAGTTCCCCCAGAGGAGAGGAGCACTAGGGGTGGGTGGCTCATCCCTATTATGCACAGTCTATGCCTCCTCTGCCTCTCAGCAAGAGGATGAGGAGGGGCAAAATGGATTTCCTTGAGAAACCAACCAGGCCTCTCTGCAGCCAAGTCTGCCTCATGCACCATGGCACTAAGGTTCCACAGCAGCCCATGAGGAAGGTGGGATAACCAAACCACTGTGCCTATGGTTTTCCAGCAGCTCTCCTGAGCTGGCTGTGAAGCTTTATAATCCTCTACAGGCAATGGGCTCACTCAGTGATGGTTTGGAGTGGCAGCAGCCCTTGTCAGACACCAGGCTAACCAATAGACTCCATGGCTGGCAAGGGAGGAACTGGGGCATGCCTGCCAGTGGGCATCAGCTGTGAAAAACCTTATGTAGCTGGAGTATTAAAAACAAAAAAAAACAACAAACAAAACAGTTTTATTTACATATAGCATATATCTGTATCTATACACGCATTTTGCAATGTATCTGAGTTTGAAACATGATATTGTGTCAATGCTTGCAGACATCCCTGTAAGGTACATACTGTCCCTTCTCTTTCTTTCCAAACCTGTGTACTTTTCCTAATAAAAGCCACAGCCTTTGAGGTCACCTGGCACCACATATGCTCAACGAGTGCAGAAGTGGCCTCCAGAACCAAGTCTCTTTCTCCTGTATCTCTTATGCTAAGATCTGTGAAAAGACAACGTGGGGGGAAAAAAAAAAAAAAAAAAGAATAAGGAAAAAAACACCAAACTTTTGTCTGTGGGGATTCAAAAGAGCCCTCTTTATGCCAGATTCATCTACATTAAATTGGTTGTGACCTTCCAGGTGTCTTTAAGGTTGAAGTGTTTGCTGGACCATTTAAAGCTCCTCTTGTGGGCTCCTGCGACCCTCCTGACATGGAGAGCTGGGCTTTTAAGAGTGTAGCCACCTCGTCAATGCTCAGAGGTCACTAATAGCCTGCCTTGGGCCTTCCAGTGGGTCGTGTTCGGCTTGCTAGCCCAACACAAAGGAAAAGGAGAGGAAAGATGGGGAGGGGGGATAATTATCATTCTTCCTCTCCCCCCTCCCCGCTCCAGGCTGAGAGTTATGCTCCATGTCACTGTGTTAATGCGCTTGCATCCAGGGAGACACATAATGCTCCTCTCAGCCCTGTTTATTAGTGAGATCCATTTGCAAAAGGCCCTTCTTTTGTACCACAATATGAATGTGCTTTGATGGCAAATAATTACGCTAGTCCTTTTGACATGAGGATCCACAGGCTGCCCTAGTTAAGCCAGTAATTAGCCTGCCCTCCTTTTTTTTTTATTATTATTATTGAGAAACTACAAATTATCCTCATATGAGCACTGGCCATTCCTTTTTCTCTTTTCTATTCTGCCTCTCTCTCTCTCCCTCTCTCCCTCTCCCTTGTATCTCTCAGCACTTTGGATAAGGGGAATGCAGCTGCACTAGAGCAAGATAAAGCTCCGCCATCAAGATGATGAACAATTTGGATGAAGAGGCTTCGAGATGAACACAAAAGCTGAAGAAGTGCGGCTGATGCAGCCCCGGACAGCTGAAGAATGCTGCAGTCTGCAGATGAATAGCCCTCATTTGTGAATATACAGATTTTCCATGATGAATAAAAACTGAGTGTAGGTCACAATAAATAAACTTTTTTTTTTTTCCGTTCTTCTTAAATAATAATTCAGGTTCCCGGCACCAAACAGCTGTAAATTGAAGGTTGTGCTTAGTTTTCTCAACTCTCAAAGGGGATAATTAAGCTAAGCTCATATTGTTTGATATATTAGTATAATGATGAGCTACTATATTCTGGCTTGTTTCGAGTTATTTTAGGGGTTTTTTCCATTATCTTTTTTCTTAAATTACATTTCAAATACATTTTAAATGTAGAAACAGCATTTTTGAAACACAGTTGCCCTGTGTTTGGGTCTATTGGAAATGTATTCATGTAACGTTTAATTAAAAGATGCAACATCCCCTTTTTTGTCAAAAAAAGCATGGAGGTAAAAAATATTTACAGTATTTGACTACTCCTGACATAATCTCACTCAGCTGCCCAACCTTTATCCTTATTGGTACAAGTTAATTAGACAGGGCTGTATTCTTTCTCCATACAGCCAGTCATTAACCTTCTGAAACTTCAGGATTGGTATTTCTTGGCAACCACAAAACCCCTTCAGCCCCTATAATTTTCTTAAGATTTCTTTTTGAAGATCAACAGAAGGCAAATATAATTTCTGAATTTCTGATTTATCTGTAAACCGGGGCTTACACTCAGACTGGCAGGTGTCATTTATTTCAGGATAGCCAACCAGCTTCTGGGGTGTCCAAGGAGTTTAAAATACCTGCAAGTCAAAGAGTCATCTTGGGAAGGAGAGTAAAAGCAAAGGCAACCCATGGACCTGTATGCAGGAGGAGAGCAATGGTCCCAAACATGCTCATAAAAGCAAGAGATGCTATTTTGACAGCACAGCTGTTGAAGAGGATGAAACATGGTTTTAGTCTGCTTTCCAAATGCCACAGATTGACACTGATTGGGCTAAGGCAAGCTTTTATCTAAAGATAGTGGAGAAGGATCTAGGAGTTCTCTCAACAAGTCCTCTCAGTGCATGGGGCACTGCTACCTACACTCCCCAGTCATACTCTGCTGACCAACTGGTTGATACAGTCCCAAAGTAATATGAGGAAGAGAAGCTAGTACAGTCCCCATAAGTGTGTTTGTACTTCTTGGGACCAAAAAAATAAATAAATTAAAAAAAACAAAACAAACAAACCACATTTTATTTTTATGATTGATTAGGTTTCAACCTGGATCTCCCATCTGCAGTAGGACTACTCATTACAAGCATTTATTATTTCATCACTTCATCACTAGAACCGCACATGAAGCCTTTTCTTCTCCATACTTACAACCCTCAAAAGTCAAAATAACCTCCCCTCTAAAGATTCTAAATTTAAATAGCAGTACAGATCCATTAGAGAAGATGGAAATAAGGGATGCAATGCAGTGATTTGACTTTTACTTTCAGTATTGAGTATGAAGTTCTGCTAACCTAGGCCAAATAGACTTCCTTCTGCCCACACTTTGAGTCTAAATCCCACAACACACTGTGTTTTCTAAGGCTATCACAATCCCATGATATTGTGAGAAGAGACATTTAAAATATTTCAGAAAAAAATTAGCTTACCCAACATCTTGGCCTGTTTATGGAATCAATGTCAAGCCACATGTTTTTTATGGAAAATGTGTGTGAATCATTCCTTTCGTCTCTAGTTTGGAATCAAAGAAGAGCCCCTGTGATATTTACAGCATGACTACAATTAAACCCCAGAATTCTTCCACCAAAGCCTGTTCCTAAGAAGTTGCCCAGTTGCTTTGCACAGCCAAGACAGTCACACAGTGCAGGTGAGCATTTTGGCGTAGCACAGCAAGTGCCAAACTTTTTGAGCCTCAGTGGAGATCTACCATCCCAGTTTCCCAATGAGGACTACAAGTCCCACAGTCACTTGCTTGACCTCCTCTCATACTGCAAGGAGGCAGCCCAAATATCACAGAATCACTGAATAGTTTGGGTTGGAAGGGACCTTAAAGACCATGTAGTTCCAACCTCCCTACATAGGCAAGAACACCTTTCATTGGACCAGGTTGCTCCAAGCCCCATCCAACCTGGCCTTGAACACTTCCAGGGATGGGTCCTCCACAACTCCTCTGAGCAACCTTTGCCAGGGACTCACCATCCTCACAGGAAATATTTAGATTAGATATTAGACAGAAACTCTACATAAACATAGAGGATTTCAGTGGGTTCAGGATTATGTTCTCCATCTTCATTACAAGCTTGGAGTGTATTGCTCTAAAGCTTTGCCCATAAGCCACCACCATCATGCTTATCCCATCAAACAGAAATAAGCCCACAGATAAGGCGGGCCCCAACTTTGTCCTACAAGGTACACCCACAATACACTATTCACAACTACATTAGGAAGACCAAATAATCAGAAATTGTAAGAAAGGAAAGAAAAAAATTGTTTTTTTCCCACTTGGAATTTCCCAGTGGTGGCTCACTCCAAGAAAGCATCCCAGCAATCCTGATGCAAAGGCCATCAGAGACTGTGAGTCTTCCTGCTGCTAGCTTCAAGGGAGTTTCAAACAGGTCATTGCTAAACTCAGTGAAAAATAAAACTCTGAGCTTTACAATGCTGTCTATCTGAGCAAAGCAGGGAACCATGCACCACCCCCAAAGATCATAGCTCCTGGGGCCCTGTGGGTTTCTTCCCAGTGACACCATGGTCAAACAGGCTCAGATTATTGCCAAGAGCCCATCCAGCACATACACCCACGATGGATTTCCATTCATGCTTGTGGTAACAGCTGAACGTTTATTAACTCTTTTCTCACTCGTTAGCTCCCTCCTTAAATGGATGCTCACAGGAAAACCAGGATCAATAGTTAAGAAAACAGATTTTTTCATTTGACAGCTATATAAAAAACACACCTTTAATTTGTATATAGCCCTGTATAGATACTGTTCACCAATTAAAACTTTTCTCTCTTTTTAACAGCCATAAAATTATTCTTCGTATTGTTGCTAAGACCTCAAATTCCTCATGAAAGCTGTGCTATGCAAGGGCCTGTACATTCCTGTAATAACAAAAAAGGGAGAAGGCACCTCCCACTCTAAAGAGGTTACAATCTCAGCATGTTCTAAGAAACAAAAAGGTGCTGATAGACTGTCTAGGAGGCAGGAGGAGTTGTGGACAAGGTAAAGGTGAGAAAAAAATCCTGTTGTGATGCAGTAAATTCATCCTCAGTTTATGCCATTACAAGATTTAAAAGTTTTTCAGATTATGCAATCTCATTTAATAATCAGATGTTCAATACAACTGTTGTTCTTCCTTGTCTTTCCCCAAAGAGTTGACAAAGGTAAAAGGCATTCATGCCCTAGTGGGAAGCACTGCTCTCACATTCAAAAGTTAAGACTCGCCCAAGGGATCATCAATCAGTAACTCACTTTAAAATTCTCTTTAAAATGTTTTACTAGCTCACTTTACTTGGCATTTTTATCACTATTTATATCTCTAAAGCAGTGATATAATTAGTAAAGCTATTAATGTTTCTTATGTTTAGCTTTACAAAAGCTACATATATCTATAAATCTGGCTTATAGCAAAATAAATAATGGCAATAATTCTGTCAAGCATCAATATAATTTGCTGGACAGCATTATGTAAACCAAGCAAATATCTGAACCATTAATGAGCTTAATCTGTGTCATTTAACTGCCCCTTCAGTAAATTGTTCTGCAGTCCAAAGAGAAGTGTTCAGGTTAGTTACTTTGCAGACTTCTCTCCTCTGCCAGCATTTGCTAGTCCACAAAAGTGACTGGCCTGATTTTACCCAACCCCACCTTACACTCTCCCACAACTTGAGTCAAAAACAATTATGAAATGTGTGGGAAAGGGGCTTATTCCCCTCCCCCCATCCTTCCATCCTTGTAAAACTTTGATTTTTCAGAGATGCTGATGTTTCTGCACAGACATGGGTTCTTTAGGAGAAAAAAGCAAAACGAAACAAAAAACTCACCACCAGAAAAAAAAAAACACAACCTTCCCTCTCCTTTTTTTTCCTTACAATAGTCACTTTTTAACAATGAGGGCATTCACTTAGGACATGGTAAAGTCATTTATAAGTCTCTGTTCTGCATGGTTCAAACCAGCAACAGGAATCTGGGTCCCAGCACCTTCGCCTTAGGGTTAGGCTCTCTCATTCAAGCCAAAATTTATACCTCAGGTAGGAGAAACTTTTCATCTCTATAACATCAAACCAGGATGTTGCAGAATCCTGCTTTTTGTCATATTGCCTGTTCATGATACAGGGATTTTTTGTGAAAACTCCAGGACAGCTCAAGACCCCAAGGCTTTGAAGCATGGCATGGGTGACCCTCTATTCTGCTAACAGTTGATTTTCTTTAAAATTGAGTGCTTTTTCACACATTCACAAAAAAACAAAACAACAAACAAACAAAAAACAAAACAGCAACCAAACAAACAAAAAAAACACACAAAAAAACAACCAACCAAAAAAAAAAACACAGGAAAAAACCAAACAAGGTACATAGGTATGACCCAAACTCCCAGAGACTGAGTTGGGCTGACCTTCAGCAGCCCAGGGGAAAACCATAAATGCCAATCTAAACACAAAACCACTATCCACAGCATTACCATTTTCAATAAGAAAATAAATGTCTACACTCACGAGTGCTGAGTAATAGGCCTTTTAAGTAAAAGTATTAGAAGAATATATCAGCTATAAGATATAATACCAGCGACTACTACCACAGGATGGGCATTTTTAACTTTCACTCTAAAATGACTGGATGATAAGAGAGTACAATATATTTTTTGAATTCAGGGTGAGAAGATCTTTTTAATATAAGTGTTTTATGATGTAGTCATACATCATTTCTAACTAAAATGCTAAACAAAACACAATCCTTTTCTGAAACATAGATAATGATAGATTTTTTGTTATTCTGTTTTATTCCGCAAGATAATTTTTCAACCCAAACTTTTATTTTATTGATGGCGTAAGAAGGTACATCTTCTTTCATATCTGAGACAGTTTCATGAAAACTGTGAGCTAAAAATCAAGTGTCATTACAAGAAAAGAATTTTTGGATACGTGATCATTTATTGGGATAGTCCCACGTGATAGGATTAAAGGAGATTAAAAGGAGCAGGTATGTTTTATTGATTGCTTTGGCACTTGAAAACCCCTCTGATCTCAGAGCAGGAGTTTTGTGGATATTATAATAACAATAATGGGGATCTTGAAAGACAGGAGGTGGATAAGCAGAAGGGAACTAAATCCAATAATGTTTGTACTGTCACAAAGCCAGGAAGGTTTGGGATATGATTTAATCCTATGGAGCAGACCTACACAACACTCCTAAGCAAGAGATAAACAAATAAATATATGCAGTAAAATAGAGGCATATCTGCAAAGTGAGATCCCTCACCCTTCCCCAGGCAAAATACTTTTTCCCTCAAGTCCAAAACTCACCAACAGTCTGGTGGTGTGCTGAGCTATTGCTGCCTCCACCCCTTTACAGCCTCAGGGAGACAGGACATCTGAGGGATTGCCTGTGCTTTCCATCTCTTTCCTTGTTTGCTTTCGTGTGTACTACCAGACTGTGTCAGTACGTATACGGAACCAAAATCTTTTAAGTACCAACTACTGCAAAAATATGAAACACCTTTTTTAGTACTTGGTTCAAACAGAGGGATAAAGAGGGAAGGAAAACAGTATTTCCCACCACTCCAGCATGGAGGGTGGCTGTTCTTACTTGAATTCTTACTTTATCTGCTACAAGACAACTCCTCCCATAGTCTCTTGTCCCAGAGAGCCCCAGGCTTGGTCTCCTATGATATCACAACAATCACATTAATTTTCTTTGATCAATTTACTATCTTAAGGCCTCTACTTCTAATTAGTGCATGGACTAAGCCAGCGTCAGAAGTTACTGACCATCACATTAATCCCTGCAGCTACAGGGAGGAAATGGGGTGACTGTATCCTCTGCCATATCCCCTCTCTCCTCACACTTCTAGCTGCTGTATTACATGTCTGTTGATGAAGATATGCTTTATTACATTCACAAGTTCTGCCCAGCATTTAACATACAATTAAAAAAAATAAAATTAAAACTTTTTTTTAAAGAGTGTATTTTTTTAAAAAAGACCCTTCTTAAAACAGTAGATGTTAGAATAGTGGTGCAAGGTTGTACAAATTTTATCTCTCCTATGTGTTTCAAGAAAATCCAAATTAAAACCTCAGCTTGTAATACATTCTGCAAATCAATCATCTCATGAAGTCAGTGGAGCAATGCTGAATTACACCAACCCATGATGAGGCCTATGGCAGGAAAACCTAGCAAAGGACATCATCTTGCCTCACTGCTCACCAGGTCTGCCTGCCCACAGCAAAGCCACCCAAGACAACTCCAAGCCAAGACTCTATGCTTGCCTTTGTTGTATTTCATCAAGTTTCGCCCCGCCCAACTCTCCAGCATGTCTAGGTCTCTCTGAATGGCAGCACAGCCTTCTGGTATGTAAGCCACTCCTCCCAGTTTAATGTCATCAGCAAACTTGCTGACAGTGTACTCTGTTCCCTCATCCAGGTTGTTGATGAATATATCAAATAGTACTGGTCCCCATACTGACCCCTGAGGGACTCCACTAGATACAGGCCTCCAACTAGACTCTGTTCCATTGACCACAACTCTCTGACTTCTTCCCTTCACAGAGACTGCAAACCAGTTCACAATCCACCTCACTATTCAATCATCCAGACCACACTTCCACAGTTTAGCTACAAGGATGCTGTGGGAGACTGTGTCAAATGCTTTACTGAAATCAAGGTAAAACACATCCACTGCTCTTCCACCATCTATTCACCTGGTTATGTCCTCATAAACAGCTATCAGATTGGTTAAACAAGACTTCCCTTTGGTAAAACCATATTGACTGCTCCTAACGACACTCTTATCCTTCATACGCCTAGAGACAGTGCTGAGGATAAATTGTTCCATCACCTTTCCAGGGATGGAGATGAGGATGACCAGCCTATAGTTACATGAGTCCTCCTTTTTGAAGGCTGAAGTGACATTTGCTTTCCTCCCGTCCTCATGCACCTCTCCTGTTCCCCACAACTTACTAAAGATGATGGAGAGTGGCCTAGCAATGACTTCCACCAGCTTCCTCAGCACCCATGGGTGCATCCCATCAGGACCCTTGGATTTATGGATGTCCAGATGGCTTAATTGATCCCTAACCCAGTCCTCATCAACCAAGGCAAACTCCTCCTTTATCCAGACTTCCTCTGTGGCCGCAGGGGTCTGGGGTCTCCTGGAGTATAGACAGAGACAAAGAAGGCATTCAGTAACTCCACCTTCTTTGTATCCTGTCACCCACCCAGGTGGGTGTCTATTCAGCAGTGGGCCTATATTTACTCTAGCATTAGTTTTATCTGCAATGTATTTGAAGAAGCCTTTTCTGTTGTCCTTGGCCTCTCTTGAGAGGTTTAATTCCAACAAAGCCTTAGCTTTCCTAGTTGCCTTCCTACATTTTCTAACAGTCATATTCCTCCCATGTGGCCAGCCCCTCCTTCCATGATCTGTTAACTCTCTTCTTCCACTTGAGTTTGCCCAGCAGTTCCCTCTTTAACCTGCTCCCTTTCTTGATTTCCTAACCATTGTGATGCTCTGATCTTGAGCTTGGAAGAAGAGGTCCAACCAACTATCTTGTGGATGTCATTGTAATGCAGGTGTTAGGTCTTTTTGTCTGTGGATGTATCTCTGGTGTAGGCTGCTCAATGTCCACACTTTCATTTGACTAGTCTTTCTCAATCAGAGCCTTGTATCTGTTTTTCAGTGGCACCTGGGGGGGCGTGAGATGGTCAAGGAAGGTTTTCGTCTGTTGCCACGACCACAATCTTGCTTCCATTCACTTCCCTCATCCAGGCTACTGCCTCTGATCTAGCAGGGTCAGGATACAGGGGCCCCCCAATCCAGCATACTTTTTGATGGGTGCTCCCATTTCTGTTCCAAAGATGACAGAGCCTGTTTCCACCAATCTATCTCCTTTTCAGCTTCCCTGATGCTCCTTAGTCTTTCAACTTCTTGCAACTCTGCCACTCGGCAGAGGAGATAATCCACCTGCTTGCAGCACTCACAGCAGTTGTCATAACTGCCACTTGTTGTCAGCGAAAGGCTCTGAATCTTTCTACAGCCTGTGACCTGTACAGCTGTTTCCATGGGTTCTCTATCTGGGTTCCCATGTCCACCCTGACTGGTGCTGAGCACACGGCCTTCTGCCAGGGAGTAGAAGTCTTTCCAAGAGGGTGACAACCACTAATAGGGCTCATCTGTCAAGCAGGCAGAGCTGAGGTTCCTCCCTTCACGCTCACCCGCATGCCTGGCTTGCTCTGCTCCTCTGCGATGGATGCTTTTAAATTTGCTGTGGCTCCCCCAGCACGCCCCCAGCCACCTCAGCCTCTCAGCCCTCTCGTGAGGGCTGCCAATTCCCAACTCCTTTTGGATCTCACCGCTCTCCCTCGGGCTTCTCCATCTCCAGGACATGTACATTGCTACATTATAGTCATGCCTCAATCTGTGGATCAGAGATCTCCATCATTCACTGTTCTCCGTCGATCACTGCTAATTATTGTCCACTTTATAATAATTTAGATAATACTTAGCTTTTGCCATGTCAAACTGCTCTGCACATACCAGCTGAGACAAACCTTTGCAGTGAAATCTCTGGCCAACAGCACGGTGGCAGTGGGATGTCCCGAATGATGCCAGAAACCAAGACTAAAGAACAGTCAAAAGCAGAGCTGTTTACAGAGCCCAGAGATAAAGGTAAATCTCAATTATGCTTAACTGCAATTTCATTAAATTAATATATTTTTAAAATGCAACTGATATTTGAGCAGCATGCAAAGGCCAAGGAGGGAAAAAGTTCCACCGCTCTCCTCTTGTTGGAGACATACCATCAGCCTCAGCATCCTTTAAAGCAACCTACTGCTAAAATATGGATCTGTACAAGGATTATGTTCAACTGAAACCTACCGTGCTGCAGACCTACATTTGAGAGACAGATATAAATGAAATAAAATTTATAATTACAGTTGAGTGAGCTCCACCAGCACAGTCAAAGGCTTTTTCTACTGTTTAATAAGGTTAAAAATAGTTGAATAGGAAGCACTGGGCCAGGGGACTGTAACATGTCTGCAGTAGAGACCCATAGCCTGCTTTTATACCAGTTTAATAATTAAAAAAAAACCACAAACACAACAAAAACAATAAAACAAAACAAACAACCAATTCAAAGCAGGCCTGTAGTTTTTTCTGGTTTTTAGTTCTTACACTAACTACTTTGTCTATATACCTCCTGAAGACTTTGGCAGTGATACATAATCAGAACAATAGCTCAGAAGCAGCCAGCAGTCCTGGTTACAATTAGTCAGGACTATTTTAACTACCTGTTGGGTTGTTACAGATTTAAGAACGGGCTCATGACAAGAGGGTTCTGGCAGAAACACCTCTGCTAAGGGAGACTTCTGGATATTTGTTTGTTTTTGGGGGGTCTTCCACTCTTTCCACCACTCCCCATTCTTTTTTTTTTTTTTTTTTTGAATTTCAGTATCATGGTTTGGAAAGGCTGTTCTAGAAAATGAGAGAGACTTCTTCCCTCTACTGTTTTGCATGCCCTTTTATGACTCGGCTCTCCAAGGCAGTCCACATTCCATATATACACACAGTGGCCAGCAAAACAGCATCCTGTCCCTGACTGGCCTTGGAGCTCAGTCAGAACAGAAATTAAAAAAAATCTGAAGAACAAGTGTATCACAGACATCAGCATGAACCTCCCCTAATTCTGGTTAAAAATGCCCATGAAATCCACAAGGGAAAGTCTGAACGCATTAACAAAACAAAACAAAAAATCAAACATGCATGAGAGAAGCTCCATTTAAAACAAAAGCAGAAGAGACTAAACTTTAGAGTCCAACTTTTGAATAAGCTTTCGTCATTCATTGACCCAGGTTTCTTCTTTATGTTATGCAGAAAGCAAAAGATTAAACCAATGCCAATGAGAGTAGAGATGGGAAGGTGGGTGCTATGGACAGGCTGGCCCTGTGGAGGTGCTTTGACTGTGCTTGGGAAGAGGCTGCAACACACTCAGAACCTGGCAACACAAGGGTGCAGCGACTCAGCTAATTAGGGAAGATAAAAGGCAGGTTTTTATGAGACAGATGCTGTCATCAGAAACAAAGGATAAAAACTTGAGCAGCTTCATCTCACTTTATTGCTGTGAAGTCTCAGAAGGAAAAAAGAATTATCAACATTTCTGATAGTTCCATTTAACCACAAGAAAACTATGTTAATGTAACCTTAAAGGTTTGATTTAAATCTAAGAAATTAAGGCAATTCAGAGTTCAGGACTCAGCTTTTTCCCTAAGCCTCTCAGAGTGCATGAGACACAAATGCTGCCTGCTTGGGGGACAGTGACACATATACAGGCAGACAACACTGCTGACTCTCATCACAGCAACAGCAACACTCAGTACAGCCCTGCACCTTTAAAAAAGAAGCAGAAAGCCTTAGAGCTGCACACAAAATGGTCTTACATGTTCCTTGTTTTGCTTTGCTTCTTGTAGTGAGAATATAACAGCAATAGAGATTTCAACCATAAACCAATTCAACAGAATTTCCCTCTCCAAAGCTGGGTCATGGCTGAGTTAAAACACCACTGACAAAGCACCCAAGACCAAAGCTTTCTGAACCTCTTAATTCCTCAAAATAAAACAGAAGCAGGATTGATTTCTTAAAAATTTAAAAATGTGCCTACAGAACTCTCCCTGAAACCTCCCCAACTACACCAGAGCTTGAGCAGGCAGGGAAAAGCAGGCACTTTAATGGCCAAGTTAAAAAGAGCCCCAAAAGTCTGAGTTTCTAATGAAAATAGTGACAGACCCTTAACCATACAGCAGCATGAGCAGGCGCCACCATAATAGCCATTTAAGCCCTCTTTCCTCAGAAAGGCTTGGCCCAGCAATGAGGGAGGAGTACACAGCACTGGTAACTTAATGACCTTTGAGCATTAGCAGATGGCCTTTTACAAGCACAGATTAGCAGAACATGGGTGTTTTTAATGGCCACTAACAGGTGCCAAGGCTGCTTTTCCCTCTCTGCCTACCCACAGCCAGGAAGGCACCAACCAACTTCAAACAGCATCTCGGCTCCCACCCTGCCCTTTATTTCTGTTTACACCCCAGCATCTTCAATGACACAGCAACATATGTTCCGCACCAACCTGACAACACTGTAGGTTGCCAAAAACAAACAAGAAGACCTCATCTTTGGGTAATGGTGTCATCAGATGGATTGCCATCATGGTATCATATATGAGGCACAGCCAGTTAAAGCGCAACAATTAAAATGGTTGCCCCCTTTTTTCAGGCGAGAGCCAGCAGAAGAAAACCTCCAGCAACAAGTTTCAAAACTGTTTGAAAGCAGGAGGCTGTCAAAGCAATGCCAAAGCAGGAGTTTCTCCTCTCTTATTTATAACATTATTGTGTTCACCTGTGACAACCTTCCTGAACCCTTCCCAGCCCACCTCTCTCACCAGGTCCCTAACACCCCTCTTCCTGGCTCTGCCCAAAAACACTCCAGTATCTTTATCAGCTGGAACAGCAGTAAGTTCTCAGTCTGCATCTCAGCAAATATTCCCTCTCCCAGACTTATCCTGGCCCATGAACAACTCAGAAGAGCACCAGGACTCAGGGCAATTACCAAACTGGCTCCTCTGCATTTATCTCTGTGGGTGGGTAGAGAAAAGCTCTTGCAATTAATCTCAGATGCTGCCTGATTAGGCACAACTCAGGGGTTAGAAGCCTCTCAGAGACAAGTGAGCTGGCTTGGAGGCTGGAGCTGCAGCGATCAGGCTGAGACAAATCCTGTCCCCATCTTAGGCAAAGGGGGTCACACCTGTGTGTGTGCCAGCAGGAAACTGAGTATTTAGGGAAAAAAAACAAACAGCCAGAACACAGCTGAGGTGATCCCCGTGCCCTCAAGACACATGATGACGTTCCCCCTGAGGAAAGCACACCCGGCCTGCAGCCCCTCTCTGGGGCGCTGGCAGGGCTGGTGCTGTCTAGGCCTGCGCTCCCCGGCCCCTTCAGCCGCGCTCTCCCTGGGCCGCCTGCCAGGCCCTGCTGCACAGGCGTCCCCCGGCCCCGGCTGTGGTCCCAGAGCCGCCCTTCGGGAGCCTGCCCCTCGCGGGGTCTCCTGCCCACTCAGCCCTCAGCCTCTGGGCCTCGACTCCTTCTGTCAGACCCCCGCTCCCTCGGACTCGGCTCTGGGTTCTGCTCTCTGTGCCTCCCACTCTGTCCTGCCCAGGGCGAGGACAGGGATCATCCCACTGTGCTTGGCACTGGTGGGGCCGCACCTCAAACCCTGGGCTCAGTTTTGGGTCCCTCACCACAAGAAGGATGTTGAGGGCATAGAGCATGTCCAGAGAAGGGCAACAAAGCTGGGGAGGGATCTGGAGCACAAGTCTTAACAATGAGCTGCTGAGGAAACTGGTGATGTTTAACCCGGAGAAAAGGAAGCTGAATGGAGACCTTCTTGCTACAGCTACATGAAAGGAGGTTGTAGCAAGACAGGAGTCGGTCTCTTCTCCCAATTAACAAATGATAGAATGAGAGAAAGTGGCCTCAAATTGTGCCGGGGGTGGCTTAGATTGCATATCAGGAAACATGCCTTCACTGAAAGGGTTGTCAGGCCCTCAAACAGGTGGCTCAGGGCAGTGGTGAAGTCACCATCCCTGTAGTGTGATGCCTGGGGACATGGTTTAGTGGTGGACTTGGCAGTGCTGGGTTAATGTTTGGAATTGATCTTAAAAGTATTTTTCCAACCAAAATGATTGTATTATTCTATGATTCTACAAAAGAGCCTGATAGTAATGTGAGGTTGCATTGCCATTGCCAGCAGAGTGAACATATTATGGCTGGGATTTGGGGCAAAACACCAGGGGAAGAGACTGGAAAACTTGGTGGGAGGGAAGAAAAGAAAAAAAAAAAGAAAATTGAATAATTTGAAGGAATTCATCATGTCTAGAACAGAGTTCCTGGAAAGCAGCATGGAGAGGCACTTCATACAAGGTACTGCAAGAAATCAGTCCCATGTCAGGAAGGCACAAAGCAGAGAGGGTGAGTAGGAGTCTGCAGAAAATGGTGCATTAACCTGTCCACTGTGTGGGAAATGATACAGGAGGGGTGACATACAGCAGTGGAGTGCAGGGAAAGCAAAATGCCATCAGCAGCAGTGCCAGGGTCCTTCTGGCACCACCTGCTGCTGTTGTGTCTGGATGCAGATGGAATCAGCCTGGAGATGAAAAAAAAGGGTCAGTGGCTGTGAGCTGAGCAACAGTGCACAAGTCAGCATGGGCCAACCCCAGCTATGTCACAAGAAGAAAAGCCAGGAGCAATAAGAAAATTTAAAAGTTAAATCTCCAAAGATGGCAGCTACGGACATCTAGTGAGTGTGTGTAGGACACTCATCAGAGGAAAGAGAGAGAAAACCCTAAAGAAGATACGAGAAGCTCCAAGATGTGAGGAAGCTCCCACCAGAGCAGGGCTGAAGGAGCTGATGCAGCTCCTCATTTTTACATACAGGTGTTTATGTAGAGGTATAAAAACATAACATTTCCCATATCTACAGAGAGATGTGTTTGAAAGTTGGCCTAATGCCTACTATGTGCTTGTGCTGGATGTGTCCACAGGTTTCCTTTCATTCATGCTCAGGACTGCCTTTGGGAACCCTCTCCTGTTTGGATTGTCCAGCACTTCATGGGAAATGCAACTGCTTGACAGTGTAGAGGTCCAGAGTCTGCACAGGTGCTGGCTGAACCTGAAGAAAAGAAGGATAAAATTATACCAGTAAAATCAGAAGCTTCAAGAAAGTTTGAGAAGAGGGTGTTGCTGAGCAAAAGCAAAATGAAAAATTAATTTAAGGTAAGAGAACAATGTGCAAAAAGCCTGAAAACTGGATCACACCAAGCTTCAGAAGAAACAGGGGTAGCTGAAACAGATGCTAGACCCAAGTGTCTATGGATTCCCCCAAAGAGAGAATTAAGTCACTCACTTGAAACTATATTGTCAAAATGGAGACCTGGGCTTCATGTGGCAAATGCAGGGATCTGCTCCCCAAACCAACCAGAGGAGGAAGAGTGCCCAGGAAGGGGGCACAGAGTCGAGCTGTCGAGCTCTGCATTCCCACAGTCCTGCGGAGGCAGCACCTTGGAAATGTGTTAGAGGAGAGCACTAAGTGTTTCATCAGCTTCCAGCAGGAAAAGGAAGAAAGGCCTCAGAAGTGGGTGTTCTTCCTAGGAAGGCCAGGCCAGAGGAGGAGTGTGGTGAGGCGGCCAAGTCTGTGGACAAGGCACAGCCAGAAGTCATTAACTCACCACTGTGGTGCTGGCGGTGCCTCCAGGGAGACCACACAGCAGCACAGAGCACCCTGGAGACTAATTGAACATGTTAATTATTAGGTGGTTAAAGATGTATTTTAATTTCTTTGTTGTGTTAATGTTGTTTTTTGTAGTTATTTTTTGGCTGTGGAAACAGTAACTTGCAGCAACTTGGAAAGAGACATATGGAAGGGACACCTGTGTCACCCAGGGCTGAGGTGATACATGGCTAAGCCACCTCAGTCCCTCCTGATCCCCTCCACTGCCTGCCACTACCACCTGGCAACCTGCCCTGGTACATGCTCTTGCAAAAAGGACATTACAAATGAGACCCATGCCTCAACTGATGAGAGATAGATTTCTCCCAGAGTCTGCATTTGAAAAATAAGTTGTTGAGTTAATGAAAGCTGCCAGCAACTCTCCCAAATACCAGAACCTAGCTATGGACATAAAGGTCTAGGTTTTAGCTAGCATAAGACTTTACTAGCTGGAAATTTGCTCAGAAACATCCCTGTTATAAATGTGGATTGATTTGTGTTTTTGCACCAAGTCCTGGTTAATGTTGTGGGTTTCCGTACATGAGCCAAAGAACAAGGTGCAATTTAGTATAATGGTGTAACCAGTATAACCACATCAAAGGCAGCAGAGAGACACTCATTTCCAGTGGAGGGTGCGTTCTTTGCCTGAGATAGTGGGATTATAAGAACAATGAGATTTAGAGCAAAAGGTGGTGTAAACAAAGTGAAATGAAGAGAAGGGAAATGCAGGAGTCTTTGCAAAGTCAACACACACAGAAGAGTTTTGTTCCAAACTATCTGAAATCTTTAAACCATTTCTGCTGCACATTTTACCCACACTTCTGATCTGAACACCGAGACTGGGGATCCGCTCTGCAGAGAGTTAATTCCTGACAGCCAAATTCGCTTGTGGTGCAAGGCTCCAGACATTAGACATGGTATCTCCAGGGATGAATTTGGTCACTGGCATCTGCATTCAACCCTAGATGAGCAGGAACAGCTTCCTTGACTTGCTGATTTGTGCCAGCTTGGAATTTGGCCCTGTGTCTTTCTCTTTGTTCTGTGTATAGTTAAATAGACAAGATGAAAAAGCCATGACTAATTAGACTGTTAAATTAAACTGCTTTAAATTTATTTTATGTGATGCATAAAGTTCATAAAAAGAGGTACCTAGAGTAGTATCAGTGACCTTTCTCCAGGAGCTGCAGTCTACCCGGATGCTTTTTTGAACCAATTGGCTGAAAACTCCTGGTTTCTTAACACCTTTTATTCCCTCTCTGCCACTTTCAAACCTGAAGGATTTATTTTTATCAGTCCCTCACCCACATAATGACTTTAAAATTCCTTAGGTTCATACCTTAAAATATAGCTGGGAATTAGAAGTAATGCCAATTAACAAGTCAAGGCTCAAAGGCACTGATGGAGTTAGCTTGCACTTCTCTCTGGAAAACTGTCATAAGTATATATAAGAATCTGCACACCTCAGGATTTCTGTTTGGAGCGCTCTGTCTGTTGATGATACTTGCAGCATTTCCACCACCTGAAGCCTTCCGACTAGCCCTGCACCAAAAGGAGTAGCAGGGAACCTGCACTGCCCACAAGTGCCTCCTGGGCAGTTGTTTCCCTCCAAGCTCTGAACTAGCAGCAGATCCCAGCACCTCTGTTCGGACAGGCTTGCCTGGTACATCTGTTTTTGGACCTGCGGGTCTGGCCTCACCACACCAAAAAAGCAGTTTAGATGCTCCAGGCATCAGCTGATTCCTGAATCTGAAAACCTTGAATTTCAAGATGAACAAAACCCCCTTATTTGATATGCAGATGTTCCGCCCACTCCCATATTCCAGGCAGGCAGATAAAAGGCGATTGGGTTAGACCTCGTGAGCCTCTTCTCCAGGATTTGGCACATTAAGGAGGCCAGAGTTTAGTTCCCAGGTCTGTCGGTGGCTTTGGGCAAGTTATTTCACTTCCCCCAATTCGGTTTCCTCCTCAGTGGCAAAGTGGCTCTTATAATATAAAGTAGTATGTTTTCCCTCCAGCCAGTGAGCATTCTTGGTTTTTCTGGAAATGCAGCTTTTGCCCTTCAGGCTCCCTCATGGGATAGGGATGGCTGCAGAGGCATGGGCAGCATCCAGGCACCTGGGGAGAGGGACTCACTTGGGAAATCTGGCAAGTGAACAAGGTTTTATTTTGTTACTGAGGGCTCCTTGCATCCTCTTACTGCTACTACCAATTATGTGGTTAAAATGACCATCCCTGTTCCACACTTTCTTAGGAGTTACATCAGTTATTTACCTCCCAGTTGCAAGTTCAGGCCATCTTCTTGTATGCTGTCACTGGCCCCTGAGTTGCCAGTCTGGGTCAAATTCTGCCTGCACGTACCTCCTGCAAGAGCTGCTGGTAGCACATTTTGCCCCCCTCTGTTTCCAGCCTCCCAGGGAAATGGCCATGAAACCTCCTTCACATGCTAAGCTGTGTCCTAATGGCACTGGGACCAGGCACTTTATGTTTCCATGCCTGAGGAAGACAAGTGGGGAGGGCAGATGGCTCCTCAGAAACATAAGATTGCATATTGTGGCTGCAGCATCCCGTGCTCCTGCTGATGCTGCATGTCCCTACTTTGTACTCCTTTATTTGGGAAGGCTGTGTTTTCAGTGAAGGTGTGAATATCGCTCCTCTTGCAGCTAATCCTGCCATGCCAGTGGCCCACAAGAACACTGTATTGCTAAGCAACACTTGGCAAAATCCATGCCAGGTTGTGTCGGTCCCTTTTGATGTTTCACAGAAGCATTGTCATTTCCATCTCTGGCATTGTTTCCAGCATTTTGGGTGTCAGTATTCCTGAAAACCATCACAGAAAGGATGTTTATTGAACTGTCAGAGGGTGAATGATTGACACTAGGCACAAGTACTTTTCATGTTCAGGTTTTGGCATGCCACAATTGGATTATTTCCTGATAAATGCCATCCAATTCTACCAGATGGACCACTGAGAGATATGCCAACCTGTGTGAGAAATGGAGTAGATGCTCAGTGCCACTTATTGGTAGATGTGTGCCTCTCCAGTCTATCCTTTTGTGTAGCTGCAGGGAATTTCACTGAAGTGGTGACTTTTGTGATGCTCTTAATTAGAAGAGCAAGGCAGTTTTCATTGTGGAGAAGGGTAGATTTTGATGCCCAAATTTTATTTCATGCACCC
Organism: Apus apus; assembly: GCF_020740795.1. Lineage (NCBI taxonomy): Eukaryota > Metazoa > Chordata > Aves > Apodiformes > Apodidae > Apus > Apus apus. The sequence goes on from NC_067284.1 coordinate 46,629,411, forward strand.
TAGCAGGGAAGTGCAATATCTGTTCCTCTCCTCTCACATTTAATGTGAGCTCTGCAACTTAAGCACTTAAGAGTCATGAATTTTGAAAGTTAGGTATTTTTCATATATAAATAATTTCAATAAGCCAATCCTCTGCCTTCCTGTTGAGCTTTTCCTAATCGCTCATTTGCAGATGCAAATGCAATACAAGTGTTGTGGGGCAGGTAAAATATCTAAGAGCAAACGCATTACACATGCCATCTGAAGTTTATTCAACAGCTGAATTCATTTCATTGATGCTCAACTGGAGAGCGGGCAGTTATCTGTGGTCTCGGGATGAAAGGGGGGCAAGTGGCAGCACGAGGGGAGGATGTAGAGGTAGGGGGATAGGTTGCGGCTCTCAAATTCCCCCTGGAGCTATGGAGTGTATGTGAGAAAGAGTCATTAGGCTTTTTCATCCACTCAGGTGGCTATACTGAGCAGAGGGGAGAAGGCAGGAACCACCTCGCACACCCTCACGCAGACAGTGGGTGAGGAATTGCTGCAGGGCACAGGAGCTTTGCTTCAGTTCAGTTTGGCTTTGCTGGGTGTCAGGGAGGGGGGAGTTGCCTTATTCTGTTTGTTAGGGAGGACACAGAAGGAAATCCCTAATACTGGAGAGTGCAAGCTTGCAGGTCTGTGAAAACATGATTTTTCTGTCTGAACTGACCCACTAGTGAGACAAAAGAAACATTAAGTTATCTACTCCTGTAGTTCTTGGCACTTTAATATATACATAAAAAGCAGGGCCTTTGTACTATACCTAATGAGCAGAAGTGAATAATGTGGTATAATTAGCTTCCCTTTCTCAGCCTGCTCTCTCTGATATCTCAACGCACTTCTGACAACAGCAAGGTACAAGTGGTGACTGGTGCCTACATCTGAGATTTACCATCTCTTCATTGTTCTGCGCTAACACATTTTTCATCTCTGCCGTGATGAGGGCCTCTCTCCACTGTACTTATTTCTGCATTTTAGCCGTTGGCTTAGTCACTGCCAGCTGAAATGAAACATAGCTCAGACAGAGACTTCAGGCTGGAGAGGCTGCTATTGCACTGCCCCCTCTCCAGGGACCTGCGGTCAAACCCTTGGGTGCAGAGATGCACACGCACAATGCCCCTAAAAATGTGTCTGATCGACAGCTCAACCCTGCAATCACCTAAAAATAACAAGTAGGAAAACGTACAGTCCTTTCTGGATGGCCTTGATTAACTAAGGCCTTGATCTTGCAATGGTTTCTGCATCAGCCAATTTCTGTGCCTCACCAGGGCTCTGGGATCTCAGAGCTGCTGATCTCTGAAGTTCACAAAATACTTAGAGAAAGAAATGTATACAAAATAATCTGGCTGTATCCAATCTCCTACTATTCTAGAGGAAAACTCTGAATAACAGCCTTTTTTGTTTTGCTCTCCTTACAAAAAGGGAGTTGAGAGGCAAACTGATTATGCAGGACTTTAAAAACCAGACAGATAAAAAATTCTGCTCCGAGAAAAAATCACCCTGTAAAATTATGTTACTGGGGTTACTTCCAAGAAAGTAACTACAATTTTTATTGCAGATTTGTTAGTAAGCTAATACATCAATTTAAAACCAACCCTGTTTAAAAACCTGTTATGCTGAGATGCAGTAAAATGAAATGCACACAGGTAACACCACTGGTCTTGAGAACTTCAGGATTTCCTTAAAGTAATAACTTTAATTTAGTTCTTTCTGGCATAAACTTTTTCATCCCATTATGTCAAAAACTGTATTATCCATCCATTTGTCTGTCAGAACGATTCCCTATGGGCCCATACACCACTGGTTCTTCTATTCTAAACCTCCCCATTACATCCTGCTATCAAGAGTCACAATTTTCAGTGAAAGTCTCTTGTGACTTTTGACAATGTTTTACAGTGAACTAGACCAGGAAGCTCAGAGTTAAAGGAAATCTTCCATTCTGGCAATGAATATGTAATAGGCATTACACTGTGCAGTATACCAAAAATGTAAGGTTCATTAAGTCTTTCAAAGGCAAGTACTTCCATGTAGTTTTGAATGAACCTGTCTTTGTGATGGCATTAGCAAATTATATTTGGGAGCAGGTAATATTAATACTATGCATTAAGGAACAAATTTGTTTAAATGCTCTAGAGCTATGCGTGGATGCAGATGATCCAGGAATAAATAAAAAGTGAATAGTCATCTAACTTTATATGTAAATTGTCTTTGGCTTATATACATAAGAATGCTCTTTGCTACTAAATTCCTTCATATTAACAAGCAGGAGTGTAACTAATATATAAAATAAAGTCATTCTCTTTAATGAGAATGCTAAATATTTTAAAGATATGCACAGCTATGAAATATTGTCAAGGGCATTTTTATACTTAAGTTTAAGAACACTTATGACTTAACTGTTGAATAATTTAACACATTCAGCCTTGAAGTACTATTTATGTATGTTTTTTAATGTTCATACTTATGTTGGCTTTTCTTTGCTCAGGATTTAGGACCTTTGATTTCTGTTTATAAAATTTACATCTTTAATCTCCCAGCTCTCTGCATTTCCCCATTTGACTCCCTGCAACAATATAGGCAAAAAATGCTGACAGGAAAAAGGAGCTAAAAGCCTCACGCAGCTTGGAACAGAGACTGTGTGGATTTTAGCAAACATAAGGACAGATTTTAAGAAAATTAGCTGCAAGCAGAAAACCTCAATAAACATGAGACACCTGGACAGCTCAAATGGAGGATTTGCAAACAAGTTCATGAGCTTTCTCTGAGAGGCAAAGAAAGCCCCATAGGTGCCCCAACGCACCGTGGGAACCCTGACTTCTACTGCATCTGTCCTTTCAGAGATCCCCATGCCCAGGCACGTGTGCCAGGGGGCAAGGGGGAAGTTCCCTGTGTGGCATCTGCATGGATGGTGGGATAGAGCTGGGGCTGAAGGGAAAAGGCTGGGTCTGCCCCAGCACAGACCCACCACCACGTGTGCTGGGGCACGGACAGTGTTCCTGAAAGCACTTTGCAAACCTTGGCTTAAAGGCTAACCTACCTTCCCACCCAAAACATCCAGGGGTCATTTGGCTCATCACCACAGGCAAAAGTTTTGCTGAGTGACAAAACAGTAGCCAAACTCTCCCTGCCATCATGATACCGCACCAAATTTGCTCTGGGACAAACAAAAACATCAACTGAAACTGTTTACAGCCAATCTTGTCACCTTTCATTGTGGTCTTTTGCAACACGCTGATGTTTCGTGACACAGCAGATGTAACCTGACATGTCATACACTGAGCAGTGACTTTCAGGAATTTCTAAGACATATTTCTTTCAAAAAGGAGTGCTGCGACCAGACAGTTGGCCCACGAGTGCATTTAAAACTGAGGCTAGAGAAGCTGGGCTGAGATGCAAAGAGCATTGCACACAGAATCTTTGGTTTGACTTTTCATCTGTATTTTATGTGCTATGAGGCACAGGCAGGGAGATGGACAGATCATCTAGCACAGTGGATGAGCTGCTGCCAAGCCGATGTTACTGTATAACTATGGGCCCCTCAGTACCCATTCTGCCTCTGATAGTCATCACTTGCCAGTGTCCAAATGGATTATATATATCTGGCATGTTTATGGTATAAAGGAAGACGAATCTGAATATCTGTGAACCTTGGGCTCACAAGATGATGCATTTGGAAGGGAAATCAAGTTTTTTAAGGGGGAAAAAAAAAAAAAAAAAGTTAGTAGAGTTTTATCAAAGGGAATTAACCTAGTATTTCCTTGCATCAGGCTGCACTACCACACATTAAGAGATCACTTAGCCAGGAAAACAGGAGAAGAGCATTAGGATTAAGAGTAAGAACTGCCACATATTTTAATGCAGGGATGTCTTTCCAGCTGAAAATGGTATACAGCAGTCCCTGGCACACCAAGCTGAGCAGTTTCTCTAGTTTATTCAGACCAAGCACAGCGGCAGTAGTCATTTCAGGGACCGGGTCCTGTGGGGTACATAAAGTCAGATCATGGCTGAGCAGGAGATTCTGGAGGGAGGAGAACTTGGGGTCCCCGCCTGCCTACCTAGGACACCCTACTCGATCTTCCCTCTGAGCAAAAGCAGTTGCAGGGGCACATCAGCCTTCCCTGGTGGGCACTTTGGGGAATGGCTGCTTTCTAGGTCACGGGCACTATTTGCTCTGGAGAGGCAAAACTGAAAAGCTTGGAAGAGTAGAAAGACCATGAGATACAGAAGGATGTAGGATGAACACAAGAAAACTACTCCCTTGCTGCACTGGACCAGATCCTCCAGCAGTGGCAATGGGATCTCAGCCCTGAGCCCATTTGTACCAATTCAGCATCACTGAAATGTAAGGATTGTCCCCACAGGGGTCTTTAACTCAGCAGCACTGTCAGCATGGTCTTTGCATCACAGGAAGGAGGTACCTAATTTGCTCAGAGTAACCGCTTGCACTCTGCCTTTGCTTTCCAACAGACCTGAACAAGAAGGCAATTTTGTTCCACTAAAGCAACGTTAAAATAAAATATATAAATAAAGAGAGAACCAGAGAGTGAAAACACTTGTCTTCTTCCTTCAGCTAATCGACTCAGCACACATCCTTGGGATACTGGCAGAGGGATCCAGAAATCTCAATGGGAAGTCAAAGTTTACAGCAGGGATTCAGGACAAAATGAATGCTGCAGCTCACAACCTTCCCAGGCCTCACTCCTTTAAGAAACACCAAAACCTCTGGATCTCTTAGCTTCAGGGACCTCTTTTCCAAAGAGTGCCTCCTGTAAAGCTTTATTTCCTTTTGAAGCCTGCTTTCTATTTTACTGTATTTTTTTTTGTAAAGAATGTATTTAGGTAGGAACTGGCCTTTGCATCCACAGACAGCCATGGCTATCAGTCAATCTATCAGTAAACAGCTCATGAAGTTCACTAGACAAAGGGTTAGTGCAGCTAGTACCACAATAATGTAGAAACAGAAATATTACAAAGTAAAGGCTTATAAAATAATAAAAATTCTACTTAGTTCAGATACCTCCCAGTGCCTTTGGCAAAATACCTTAAGCATTCCACATAAGGCGGGCATTGTCTTTATAAGATGGCACCTCATAAAATGGTATTAAATATCACCAACAGGGCTTCATATTTCATCCAGCAGGGTTTAGGCCAGACATGTTCTATATCACACATTATTAGAATGACATCTGCTTTGCAAGTTGTGTACCCAGGAGCATACCTTGATAACTCATTTCAGCACTCATTCTCAAGGCTTCTGTGGCTTCGTAATACCTAATACGTTTAACTCATTTTGAACAGAAGTCTAAAGCCTGTCGTGGCCCTCTGGCCAAAACTGTAGCTGTCAGGCAATGGAACCAGCTATCAAACATTACTCATTTATCATTAGTGCTGATGCGGCTGTACAGAGAAATGTACCCACTGAAGTGAAGGGCTGTCAGTTGTTCCCTGTATAATACTCCTCTTCTCAACAGGGCATTTCTCCATGGATGTATAGCTAGTGCACGTCGCTACTTCCCCATAGCGCAGAATTTATAGGAGCAAGGAAACGGGGAACATATTTTCATTTAAATGGGTCTGCAGCAAGATGAATAAAGCAATCGTCAATGGAATCTGTAAGCAGAGATATATGCAACACGCTGTTTATAAACATTACGTGTAGCCATGTATATGTATAAGTGTGTGTGTGTGTGCACATATAGACACATGCGGCATTTATAAATAAACTCTCAAGATCTGTATCGGTATTTAAAAATTGGCGCATGTTCTGTACTAAAGGCTCCACTTCCTCTTTGCTCACCATTTCCATAAGAAGACTGGAATGTGCAATTTAGGCTTCAAATTTCCATGTCTATTCTGCTTACAAAACTCAAACACACGTTACCTTGAACTTCACTATCCTCAACTCTGCTCCCCAGGGAGGAAAACAGCTAGATTAAATCTATATGAGAGATCTCCTGACTGCAGACACTACTGCCTTTATTCACAGAGGCAAAGCACAGCAATGGTCTGGGAAAGCACCACAGTTAAGATAGTATCTCCAGGCTCCTTTGAACCACTGCTCCATGCAAATATTTGTACACATGCATTAGGAAGAAGTGTGGCACAAGTTCCTGAATTCGTATTTGTCTCCATACAAGCAACATACGGAGGAGGGAGACAGACTCCGGTGGCAAAGAGCAGAGCCCTGGCTCCTGCATGTGCCTTTCTGCACGTTCAGCGGAGTTTCTCCTCTGATGCCAAAGAAGGCCAAAGGGAATTTTCCCATCACTTTCAAGGCATTCGACTGACTGCAAAAACCTCAAAAGTGGGTACTTAAACTCAGGAATCCAAATCCATCTCCAGTGAATAAATGGGATATAGCTGTTGCTCACATTAAATTCTTACCTTGGTCCATCTGTGCCCAAGTTTCTGGATGGTCATGATGCTTTGTACGCAGAAAATGGTTTCAGCTCTTTGAGCGAAGAGCAACTCCAACCATCAGCCTTGAGTTATGTGTGAAGGCCAACGTGACTTTGAGCAGATGTTATGCAAAACTTGAATACTCTACTCAAAATGCTAACCATCCCAGATTCACCCCAAACAACTTTGCTGAAAAATCATGTGAACTTTCTCCAAAGAACTTCAAGGAAGCTTTTTGACCAACATGGTACAGCCAAGGCACTGTAACAAAACCACTCTCAGAGGGACTTTGTTCCTTCTTTTGGTCTTACACAAACGCTCCATGAATTCTACCAGGGATAATGTCACCTTGTTAACAGAACAGCAACTAAACAACTCGATATGTATTATTACATATTTCTGGAACACTTCCACTGTGGGTATAGAAACGCAGTGACCAAAACACAGCTGCGCTTCATTTCTGCCCCATGTTTAAACACAGTTGCTAGCACCAACATGGTTCTCATCCGTAACAGGGTGAGTAATAGGAAAAGGGAGGAAGAATGCAGCCCTAGAAATTGCAAACAACATGGGACTCCTGGGGAAAAGCTCCTCTCCACTACACTGAGCCAGCAGTAGACACAGGCAAACTTGGAGTTGCCTGGGGCAGCAGTCTCTTGAAGGGATGCCGCTCAGAAGGAGAGTGGAAGTCCAACATACTACTTTATGTATTCTGGGGATCTTCTTTTCCCTCCTCTTCCCCACTTCTAAACAACAGCTTACATGCCATGGTGTAGGGACTACACACCCTCTATCCCTTCCATCCTGACCACCACGCCAGAAGGCTTCACATTACTTTAGAAATACGAGGACATTTTGTGCCTAGCTGAAAATTAACGTAGCAGAAAGGAGGATGGTGAATGACATGGTTTTCTTGGCGAGTGTGGGCTATAAAAAAAGATCATGATGTGGTAAAACAAGTCTAACCAATGGGGTTTGCCAGAAACACGGTGAAACAGAATTCCAGTGTAAAAATGACAGCACCAAACTCAGAAAAGAAAAACAAACAAACAAACCAACCAAACCCACCAACAAAACCAACCAACAAACAAAAACACACACACACAAAAAAAAAAAAAACAACCACACCCTGGCGCCTAGCCAACAAACAGCAACTTGGGGCACAGTGCAATTCTAAGGAAAGAGAAAACATCCACTTTTTTTGTGATTTTCCTCCTTTTTATAGCCTGTGGTTTCCCAGGGAAAGGACTTGGCACCTCACTGGCAGGGTGCAGCACCAAAGACCACTGTGGTGGGAGCTGGGCAACTGCACCTGCTGCTGTATGGCTGGACTAGGGCTCACCACGCTTCACAGAGCAGGACCATGGCTGCCAAGGCTCCCTCTTTGACCTGATCTGATCTTATCTGCACTTCCAGCTGCCTTTGGAGCCTAATGCTCTCAAGTTACCTGCATCTACTGCTTCGGCCCACAATAAACTTAGACACATTTTTTTTCATTAGTTTCCATATCTAATCTGGGTATAGGCAGAAGGGAATTGCAGGGAGGTGGTAAACAGTGGTTTCGTTAGCTGTGTTTTGTTTCTGAAACAGCAAAACTCATCCTTTGAACATAGCCCTTCCTTTGTTTTTAGCCAAACCATGGACAGAATCCATCTTTCCAAGTCAGAAGGGATATACATGACTGCTTAAAATCCCAGGAGCCTCTCCCTAAAATAGCCACAGGGGTTTGCAAACAAGTCACAAGAAACACCCTCTTTACCCATTCCCCTGGGGTTAAGCCAGCTCCCTCAGCAACACTCCCAGCTACTTTGTGCTCAGAGGATAGCAAGGCCTGAGCACAGGCTTTTAAAAACCTATTACAGCTAGAGCACACAGGATTCTTGACTTGTTAAATGCCCTCTTTGTAATATTACATGCTAGGAGAAATTATGAGTTCAGTTATGACTACCAAGTTAAGCAGGGGCTGTAGAAGCAAGCTGTTAGCCCACATAGGAAACAGCCACAGCTGAGGTCTGGACATTAAATTTGTGTGCCAGACTGCAGAGATCAGAGACTGCTCCTGGAAGAAGAATGTCTCTCTCATGGATGTGCCCCTTACTCAGCTACTGAACGCTAATCTCTCCCTCATGTCCTGGAAGGTAAATCAAATACGGATAAGAAGCCTTCTGGAGCTATGCTTTAGTGTAGGGCTGGAGGGGCAGAACCAAACCCCTGTTTCCCTGGGTTAGGAAGACACCTGTGCTGAACCATTGCAAAAGGAGGAGAAAGGAGCTTTGCTTTGTGTCCCTCCATGGGGTGTCTGGGAGCATTGTCCTAATTCTCCCAAGCAAAACACCTACCACCCTCAGTGCTCACATGTGAGTGGCTGTATCTCAGCACAGTTCTTTTTCCTTATGGCTATCGTTGAGGCCCAAGCACAGCACCATGCCCTACGGCATGAGGTCTTACATTGTCCTCTCAGTCACCTTTTTCCACCACACTGTAAGTGACAGCATGCCACAGACCAGGGTGAGTGTGTAGCTATGCCCATCGTCTGTGTCTGATGACTCATCCGTGATTAAAACAGTGTCTGGACAAGGAAGAGATTAATCCAAACTGCTTTGGGTGACTAAGATGAACCCAATCTTATTATTGCACTTTGACTTTTTAGTGCTTTTTTTTCTCCTGTTGAAGACCCATCCTTCCTAGTCTTGTTCTATCTCCTTGTAACCCCACTGCACCCCAAGCCCCATCTGTTCCCTAACTCAAGTGTTTTCCTCTCTCCAGACTGTGTTCAACATCACCTACTCCCATTCCCAGCTGTACCACCGCTACTTTGCTTCATGTGGTGTCCTCAAAAACCCTAACGCTGCTCAGGACAGAAAGCATTTAGTGTCTTTGGGCAGAAATATGGGGAAATGGGTAACAATAACCATTTGGTAGCTGGCAGCCTCCAGGACGAGCTGGGAAGTGGCCGAGGGGCAGCAGGAGGGCTGGGGACAATGCTGTGCTCAAGCTTCCCTGTCTCTGCAGAAACTACCTCCTGCACCCAGTTCCTGTGTGAATCTCACAGGAATAATCGGCTGGGTGGGGTCAGCGTTCCTTTAAAACATGCCTCAGTGCACCATTGTTTCCCACAGCTCCACAAGCTTTTCGTTATGATACAGTTGGTGAGTCATGCACAGATTAGTCATGGAGATTTATTCTTGTCTACAGAAAGTCCGGCATGAGTAAAGACACTGTGAGTTTGGCACCAGCTTGTTTCGGTTCTGGCCTGTGCCAAAGGTGAGTTATGTCTCATCCCCAGGTGTGCAGCTCAGAGTGGTGAGGCAGAGAGAGCCACGCGTCCTGTTTCATGCCTTTCTGTTGAGACCAAAACTTTAGCACAGCGGGTACAGGCAGCAAAGAATGGGACCAACTCATCTCACAAGCTTCTCTACAGGCCAGATACTGAAGAGTCTTCTACCAGTTACTAACCTTCAGCAGACAAAGCCACTGGTGCATTAAAAGCTCTGAGACCCAGTGAATCCTCCAAGTCTCTTGCCAAAACTTACTGGTAAATTGGATGAGATCTTGGCTTCATCAAGGCTGGTAGCAAAATGCTCATGCAAGGCCAGGGTTTTACTCCATAGAGATCAACTTATGCAGGAATCTAATTTCCCTCTATATCTGATAGTTCCAGAGCACCAACACTCTAACTTACTCCCTGAGAATTTTTAACTGTAAAACCTGCCTTTTTTGTTTGTTTGTTTCATAGGGACAGTATGTTGTCCAGCAATAACAACACATTTCTGACCAAGAAGCTGTCTGGCAATCAGCTGCTGCAATGTTAATGTTCAGCTAATTTTTCTTTGATGAGTTTAATAGTGAGTGTAAAATCATACCTGCTGACTGTGGTAGTCATAGGCCTGCAGGACATTTAGTCAGAACTTAGACTTCTGAAATGAGAGAATGTTTTCATTCATATTTTAAAATTCCATTCATTAACAGGTGTATATGGTTTGACTTCTTCAAAGTATGCGGCAGACACAGCCTAATAAATCTCCATGACACCTCACTGCATCTCCATTTTATAGATGTGGTGATTCGAATATATCCAAGTGAAATGACTTGCCCAAGGCTAATGAAGGAATCAATGTCAGAGACAGGATTAAAAGTAGAAAAATTCCTGGCCCCCAGTCTCATAACCTAACTGTGGTCTGCATTTCACTCATATGAAAACAGGAAAGGGAAACACATCTATTTTGAATATTGTGAAAAGTAGTTCATAGCAGATGGGCAGCCTGATGTTTTAAAATAGCTTTACTTTGTCATAAAATATCAATAATACACAGGATGTGGTTCTTGTCCAAGACCGTACCAAGGTGTGAACAGCACAAACTGTGTCACTGGTAGCTTTTAGAGCAGCAGAGGTTGAATAAAATAAGCAGATTTTTTTGAGATGTCTTTTCTGCCCCATTCCTTAAAACTAATTTCTTCCTGTGTGCTACACAGTTGCTAAAAGCTGCTTTGAAGCTGATGAATACCTGTCAGTTAATGAATCTGTAGCCAGCTACTGCTAACACGGAGCTAGGCAGCATCTCCTCTGTTGCCAAAATGTAAGGGGAAAACAATGCACCTGTCTGACTGTGTAGAAGAGTAATTTAAAAATAAAAATTAAAAATTAAAAAAAAAAAAAAGGTACACTTGTGTCATTAAATATTGATGAGTAAGATTCATTGACTTAGTTGGAGACAGTAGGATATGGCTTGAAATAAAACCCCATGAGGGCCACACCCCCTAGTATGCCCAGGGCCATCCCTTTAAAGGTAGGACAATTATAATTAATTGAGCAATCTGACAGAAAGCATACATCCACACACTAGAGCAGAAAGTGACACTGCACAGAGCCATCCAGGACACTTGAAGGGTTAATACTGATTCACTAGACCAAGGACAGTAAATTCTGCCTGTGGCTACCACCAGTCTATTGTATTATTATTGCAGGCTTTAGAGACAGCTTTTAATTTTAACCCTTTCCAGCCAGTTCTAGGATCTTCTATTTAAATAATGGGCATTGAATAAAATTGCACAAAATCTTCCTAGTCATATGTTTCAATATCTTTTCACTTTCAGCATACTGTACAGGATGAAAAAAAAAAAATGCAGAGAACATGGGCCTCCTTTACCTATCACTTAACTCTTAAAGACCCAAAATGTTGCCACAAAACTGGGCCCATTTCATTTTGCTGTGCTCAGTCACCATTATTTGCTGTAAGGATCACTGAAGAATCCCATCCACTACTTACAGATAACCTTACTGTGAGTATTCAGAGTTTTGACAATCAGTAGACTGAATATAGATGATCCTGGATCCCTTTCAGTCTTCCAGGTATCTGCATTCATTCACTTAACTACATTTTTAAGATGATGTACTGGGAATTGCTCACGCCTGTACAAGCTGACAAATCAAACACACAGGAACCATTGGTTACCTGTAATGCAAAAATCTCATTATTGATCACATTTTCAGCAATATGCCGAGCAAATCATCAGCCCATGGACAGGCTAAAGAGAAACAACTGATGGAGAAGGGATTATATAAAGGAGTGTGGGGGACAGGTTGGGGGACTCCATGACCCAGGAGGTCCTCCCCAGTCTTATGTTTCTGTGTTCATCTGTTCATATTGAAGCTGATGGGAGACATTTCCTCTGACTTCAAAGTGCTTTTACCCAGCCCCAGTTTAATTTCTTTTCAGTATATAGATGCAAAAATAACGTCACACATGATTTTCATGAGATGTGCTAATATACAGTCAGTTCTGGGAGCAGCAGAATGAACCCAGGCAGATAAATTGTTCATCCCAAAATGCTAAACAAGCCAAGATCTGAAAAATTAGAGCTCCTTGTATCTAAAACACAGGTAAATTCAGCAGTGTCACAACTGGATTTCCAGTCATCATTAGCCATAATCAATTATGCCACATAAATTGTCACCTTATCTATTTGCACTTTTTGCTAGCTACAGTAACAAGAAGAACAAATGTTACTGATCTGGGGATCAGCTCACCACAAGGCTGGTCTGCATTTCCAGCAGCAGGAAAGTGTGCCCCAGCATTATTGTCCCAGGGTGAAACGTAGCTTTGCATGGAAGGTTATTTGATGTAGATGGGACAATTTTTGTTAGAGAAAAGAGCCACAAAAAGAGCTCTGGAAAGAAGTGTAGAAGTGCAATATTGATGGCCACAGAAACAAGAATTGAGAAGGCACAGGCAGCTGTATAATTAGACAGTGTTTTATTTTCCTCTCTCTCTTTTTTTTTTTGACTGAGTAGGTATTCAGCCTGCTCCATAGAGTCAATCCAGTATGTTATCTAATGGCTTTGCCTTTACTTGTGAGATTTCCCATCTGTGGCCAGACTGTACCACTGCCTCATTCAGCTGAGCAAGAGAACAACGTTCATTCACTGGCTCAGATCTTGCTCTAGAGAAAGAAAAAATGAGCTGGTCCTTAGTCATGTCTGAACCTTTGCACTTCAGCCAGCCTTTGATGAAACTTTACTCTAGATTCTAACACTGATTTTTACAGCTGGGCAATCTGCTCACTCTCTCTGGCTCTGTCCCCTTTTTTGTTCTTTACACTGGTACCATGCTGATCTGTGTGGTGGCCTCACATTTTCCTTGTGAGCTTTCTGCACCAGCCTTGTTTTCAAAGCCAAAAAACATAAGTGATGACTTCTACAGTTGCTTTGGACAGATGGATGTTCAGACATAATCAGTCCACTTTGCTATTTTTCACCTGTAATACAGTAGCCACTTCTGGTGTTTGGATGCTTCTTTACTCACTCTCCTTTTCCATCTCTTTTATCCTTATAATTCACTGTAAAATTGTAAGTGTTTTATAAAACATGGAAAACAGCATCACATCTAGTTTAGTTCTCCTGAAGCAGAGTAATTTCCTCCTATTTGCTTCATGGTGCCTCTAATGAGGATGCTCCATGGAAGGATTTGGCCACCCAGAGGCACTGGTACAGCCACTTACTTTGACTCCTCAGATGTGGTGGGTCTTTCTCATGGCCAGGACAGAGAAACGACACCACACCATAAGAAAAGACATGATCAAGATGCTGAAGATACCCTGGAATGCATTCAGAGGTCTGAGTGCGTCAGTACTGCATCTGGATACCCAAGAGGTGCATGATACACCAAAACCTTTTGTGTCTCCCTGCCTGTGGATGTCATTTCCATAGGAATGATAGGGAAAGCATGGAGAAAGAAAAGGGAGAGAAACTGGAGCCCATCTCAATGTCTGTCGGTTAAGTAGGAGGAATGCATCTAGGAAGAGCAGACCTGGGAATGGGGAATCATCACTAATTCAGCTCCACATTGTAAGGCAATTGTAGGATGGTTTAATTGGTTGTCTTCTCCTCCTTTCAACTGTCAACTTCAAGGTAAAAGTCCATGGCCAGAAACAGAGCCCTTGGGGACTTGCCGTGGCCTCATTGTTGTCATATGGGGACACTGATGACAACCAGGGGAAATCACATCTGACAGGCTGGCAACAGAACACATAGTTTTGAGGTTAAGGGCTTAGGCCATGCTCTGCTGCCATGCTCTGCAGACACCTAAGAGCAATACCAAAAGGCCCTTGAGTGCCTCAAAATGAGTGATGCAAGGACGCTAGCAAGTGCAGCAGGCAACTTGTGCGTGTTGCAGTGTTCAATATCCAAAGCAGAAGGGCCTTGCATGAGGACCAGGGAGTGTCTGCATGGCTGAAGCCCCTCATGTTCCCAGGGCAGCCTGGATCCACAAGTGACACAGGTCTGATGGAGTCAGATCCAAACATAGTTCCGAGGTAGCCTGTATTTGGGTGCCCAACAGTTCATCCAGACCTGCGGAATTGCTCTGGTTGACTTCCTGATTATCTCATCACTCGCCATATGTCACAGAGGAAACAGTTGTGGTTTGCCTTAATTTACAAGTGTCATCTCCTACAAATGGAAAGAGAAGCATGAGAAAGGCAAAGCTGATCTGATTTGTTCTGGCACCAGTATTCCAACGTGGCAAGATATACCTATGACTGTCACATACAAATTTAGTATATAGCATCCTTGCTTTTTATTTGATTTTTTGCAGGTCTCTCCACAATAAATATAAGAGCAGAATGCATAAACAAAGTGCCTGGCACTTACAGTTTATCTTGGTGATGGATTTGTTTGATGAATAATAAGTTCAGAAAGTGGCAAACGTTCAACATAGGGCTAAATAACCTTTTGTTGCTGGTTTTAATTTATTATTTTTTTAGCTCAGTTTCTTTTAGCTTTCACATTTCCTATCTTGAAGTTGCTTTGTTCTAGTGCTCCATCAGCTGCTGGGAAGAAAAAGAAAGGCTGCCCTATTTGCTCCTTCTGTATTTTCACTGATCGAGTTGCTTATCATGAGGGCAAGAATTAAATGGAGAACTTTTGCATGTCACATTGCTTCTTGTTTTCTCTTTCCCGTCACTGGAACAGAACCTGTGAGACAGACCTTCCTGCTTGCAAAATGCTAATTTTTAACTTCCCACTATCACTGCAGTGCTGAGAGAGTGGATGGGTGCACGCACACAAGCAGAACAAGGTAACTCGGAGGAACTGTCAGTCAAAGTAGGCTACATTCATAAAACATAGAAGAAAAAAGCTATTTTACAGAGCGGGAAGTTGAGGCACAGAATTTGTGGTTTGTGTCCAGGAGCTTATAGGAAGCATCTGACAGAAGGGCAAGCACAAGCCTGACCCCATGGCTCCTAATCTTGTGCCTTAGCAACGAGCCCACTCTCTCTCTATGTGCAGGCTCAGTGAGAAGGAAGGAGCAGCCTTCCAGGAGAGAAATCCGTGTTGGATTAAGCACTTCACTTGCTTTCCTCTTCTCACCCCTTTCCTACTTCAAAGCACAGAGAATGGGGAGGGGGCCAGGTGGTGAAGCAGTGGCTGTCCGTGTCCCCCCTGCCCCCCCCCCGCATGCTCTTCAGCCCACCCCACATCCAGCAGGGTCTCAGGGCTCCCCAGCAGGCCCCCAGTGCTTGCACCCCCTCAGCCAGGGAGGAGGGATATGATTTGTAATTGCAATACTTTCATTACCGTCTCTTAGTTCTTTGCACACTAATGTCAAGAGCTTTGTCTTTGTAGTGTTATTGGCATTTTTCATCATATTCATGAAGTGTGGGTCAATTTTCTTCAAAAGGCTCACTTCGCCAACTTGCCACAAAGACAGACAGTAATAAATTCTACTAGTGCACAGCGAAGGCTTCGTAGCTGCAAGCAACAATAAAAAGCAATGAGCTGGGTGTCACTAAGTAACTCCAGTTTACACTGCATTCTCTTCTTTTATTGAAAACTCAGAATATGAATTTATTAATGAATATACAGGCCTACTTTGAAGCGGGGGGGTAGGGTGGGGGGGTCCGAGTCAATTTATTTGGTATTCACACAGTGTGTGCCTACATTGTATTGTTTCATCATTTTATGGCCAGGCACAGCTTGTTAGGCTGTGGCCCTCCAGAAAAAAGCCGGCTCATATAGCAACACCTTGACGTAGATGTACAGCTGCTTTCACTGTGGCTGTCTCACCTTTAGCCCCGTCTGTCTACTGCCGGCTTTCATTTTCCGCATTCATACATCAATAAGCTTTGCATGCTGACACCTAATTTTGCAGGCTACTTTGGTTATGGAGGCCGTGTTTTGCATATCACTACCCACCCCCTTCTGACATCTACTGCCTTTAAAGAGGGAGAGAATAGAGAGAGCACGAAAGAGGGATTCTTTTCTTCTCAGCCTAATCAGAGATTTCTTTATATTTGTCAAAAGCAGATCTGCCAAATCAACTTTAATTGATTCTTCCACAGTTCTCATGTATGATTTTTGAAGGACTGGGCTTGTGTTCCAAGACGCAGAGTTGTGTTTCAAACAAATATGAGGTTTCTACAGCAAATCAAATTTGGATGCCAATTAGTTAGCATTTTCCATTCCAATTAAATTTGAGACCTTTCTGATTTTGAAAGACTTGTGTGTCTGTGCATGTGTGTATGTATATATGTGTGTGCGCCTATCTCTATATTATAGACACAGAAATATATATACATATAAAATATTTAATATGCCCTCAGTGGTCTAATAAGCAGGGAGGGGTTATGGGCCACCCATTTAAATATATATGTTGGATTTTATTTTTTTTTACCTTGTTTATTTCACAAGGGCTTACCAGCCCATTCTAACCTGTTATGTGACACCACAAAGATTTTTACTTCTCGGTCAGGTGGCTAATGTCGTTATATCATTGACAACTCATAAAACGTTATAATCTAATAGGGTTTCCCTCCCCACACACACATAGTGAAAGCTCATTGTAGCAAAGAGAGGATTAGGGGCAGAAAGCAAGATTAATGGTTAAAGAAATGGAAGCAGGCTGAGTCCAGATAGAATACTATAGCTTAAAAACAAATATAATTTGTAGATTAAAATGTATATTCATCTTACTAAATTTACTCTAAATAAACTCAGCATATAATATAGGGCATTTCCTACTGGATATTGCATATTTCAGCAAAGTCTATATATTGGTTTTGAATTAATTTTTAAATAAATTCCTCCTCTTGTGACTAAAAATCAGGTTTTAGGCAGACTCATAATACAAAGACTAAGATTGAACCCAACGCTACAATAACAGGAAGGAAACAAAAGCTTGCTTACATTCGCTAGAACTCACATGTGCCATCATGGTCAACAAAAAACTATCTTAGACATTATCTGCACTGCAGAGAAGACATCTTCCTGGCACCTGTGGCTCCCATTGCCGCACAAGATGCAGACCACTCACCAATAGGTCTTTCCCTCTTGGGTCCCCAAAAGGACCTCAGGCCAGACAGACAACCCAGCTTCAGCAGGTGTCAGGAGCCAGTGGACCCATTCCCATTCTCTCCCAAGGACTCAAAATCACTGTGATGAGGAATTCACCCTGGACAAAATTCAGGTGGGAACAAGTGTGCGCCTGTGTTTCTTTGGGAAAGGGATGAATTAGTTCCTTCCTCTTATAAAACATAAATAAAAAAAACACTCAAGTGCAAAAAGGTGAGAAAATCCAAACATATTTCACCAGCAGGGAAAACCAACAGTCTTCCAGTAAT
Organism: Apus apus; assembly: GCF_020740795.1. Taxonomy (NCBI): domain Eukaryota; kingdom Metazoa; phylum Chordata; class Aves; order Apodiformes; family Apodidae; genus Apus; species Apus apus. The sequence goes on from NC_067284.1 coordinate 46,646,946, forward strand.
GTGGTGCTAGTACCCTGTGTGTTTTCATTCTCTACTACTACATGTCTCCAAAAGCAGTAAACTGAGAAATTATGATAGCCATTGAACTCCATTCACATATTCAGAGTTGCATCCGATGTCAATTAGCGTGCGTGTTTCCGTAATTGTTATACAAGGGGAAAACCTACAGTGTTAAACATCCCTCAGATTCACATTTCTGGATGGGCTGTGTTTTGTGGAGTGTTTAGCATACATAAAAACAAAATCCGTGGGAAACCTGTTTGGCACAGGATCTTTGATGGATTCATGTTGGGAGAGTTTTTATACGCGGTCCAAAATGTGTGGTTTAGATTAAATTTTTCAAGCCAGTTTCTCTTTATACCCGGAAAAAAAACCAAGCCTTTTGGGTGAAAAATCTGCAGATTTCTGCTGTCTTAGATTTTAATTTGACTTAATGGACAATTTGAGGAGGAAGATTTCAGAGAAGTGTGTAAACATTTTGCAACTCTCAATATAAAAACATCTCAAGCTTTGGACTTTGATATTCTTTAATTGGCAGCTTGCGTAAAAACAAAAGGGTTCAACATTGAAATTAAACTGTGAAATTAATGTTGAATGTCAAACTGGACTTTTGAAGTTGGGAGGTTTACTTTTTTCTTAATCAGAAAAAGTCCAAAATTTAATTTTTTGTTCAGCTGATGATCAATTTTTCTTCTACATTTCAGGATCTGCAATAAAACACCAAATCCTCTACTTATCTCCCATTGTGCTGACTTCTGTAAAAAATGTCGCCCTTCAAGCTACAAAATGCTAGAGGAAAATCAGAGAACAGATAATAAAGTCTATAAAATTATGACCAGTATAGGGAAAGCAAATAGAAAAGAATTAGTTATTATTTCTCACAGCACAAGGACTAGGGCACACCCAATTACAAGGCAGTGGGTTTAAAATAGCCCATAAGAAACGCTTTTACAAAGAATAACTAAATTATGCAACTTACTGCACAGCATGTTGTAGGGGCCAGGAATATAAATGGATTTGAAACACGATTAGACAAATTTGTAGTAGAGATCTTCAGAGGATTGCCAAACACCACAATTTGGAGCAGCCTCTGGTGTGAGAAGTCTCTAACACATTACCTGGCCACGGCTGTGGAGGGGAGAGGTCCTTCGCCATGCCCATCAATCCTGACAACACTACAGTGATGCAGAGTTGCATCAGGACCATAATGTCACCATTGCAAAGGGAGGATGTCAACGAGGCAATATCACAGGCAGTTGTGGGTTGGTCATGGGATCTCCTTCCCTATCTGGGTCCAGTTGGAGATACTAAGGAAAGTGGCCAAGTAGAGATCCTGGTCAGAGAAGAGCCTCCAAATCCATAAGGAACTCACTCCACTGCCAAATGCACACTGAGCCCTTGACCCAGAGCATGTATGCAGCAAAAACAATAACACTGATGACTGATTATGTTTCTTTGTCTGTAGAGTACTCAGACCAGGTGCACTTGTGTATCTGGTATGCAATAGTGCTGTATAATTAGGTCTTTATGTATTTATCCCTTTAGGGAGGTTTAATCAGAGGGTAAGTAGAAAAAGAGAAAATTAAAAGAGGGCCATGGGCTGCTTTAACAATGGTGGCAAGAAGTGCCCTGCTCAGCAGTAGGAACAGACATGGGAAATCAAGATGGGCACATAAACGTGGCTGAAGTAAGCTGTCTTTAACTGCTGGCAAAGACCAGAGAAGAAGTTTTCAACCCTTTCTTGATTGATGGACCATTACACTTCCAATGGAGAGGTGATCACCTATAATAGTGAAGTAAAGCCTCCTGACAATAGGCTGGTTTTGGTTGCCTTTTGGGCGCTATTTAGAGAGGTGGCTTAGAAACCCTCTGGCAAGCAAAGGGACAGGGACAGGTAGAGTTCAAGTTTGGGGTTTTTCTTTGCCATCCCCTCTTCCCATTTCCTAACTGTGGTAAAAGAATAATTTTTTTAAGCCTTCATTTTCCTTCATTGTTTTAAAGCTAAAAAGGACTATTAGATCATCTGTCCTGACCTTTTGCATCTAGAGGTCATCACACTTCCTCCGGTTTACGAGTATGTCCATAAAATAACAGCCCACATTAATTCAGTCACCACAGAGGGAAATAAACCTGCTCGAGTCAGTACAGGATTTCTCTGAGGTTCACTGTTTGCCACCATTCACACTCTCATTGTTCATATCCTTTCTAATTACTAAAGTATTTTCCCTCTGTATATCCATGAGCACATCGTTAAAACACTAGGAATAGGAATTTAAATTACAGTGGCATCCCATTTTGCTCACACTTTACATAGTAAAAAGGATCTGCAATGGGAAGGCTTGGACAGCCCAACCAGACAAGGCAGGGAAAAAAAACCAACAAACCCACAAAAAAAAAAAAAAAAAAAAAAAAAAAAAAAAAAAGAGAGAGACATCACCATTCTCACACAGGCACAAAGAGATTAAATGACTGGTCAAAAGTCACATCAAAGTTGGTGGCAAAGATGGAGCTGAAACTTACTTTCTCTAGTCAAATCCAGGGTTTTAATCACCAGAACACCCTTCCTCTTCCTTCATTGCTTTCATTTATCATTTCAGGCTAGGCAGACTACATCGAAATGATGGCTTTGTGAAGCATAGAAACACTGTTTTACGGGCAATAAACAATAAATATGAACCTGAGAGACTTGTCTGGAAAACCTCCCTACCAAAAATAGTCCCTTTTCCTTTTTGCCCTCCCACCTCCCCTCAAAGATGGCAAAATCCTTCCCTTCCCCTCCTGCCTGCTCCTCTTTGCTGGGCTCAGCCTGCTGCCAGCCCCGCCAGCTCCCTAGCACTGCCCTGTTGGCTGTGGGATGGCAGCAAGAGCTCCTTCTCCTTGCCAAGATGACAAAGTCCTGGCTGGCTCAGCCACCACCTCTGCCAGTGTACCAGAGAATCGGTTGTGCGATTTCATTTAAGCACTGCTAACTAATTATTAGCTGTAGGCTCAGCATTCAGGGTGCAGACAATGGGATCAGCCAGGCACCACTCCACAGGCTGGGGGGGGGCACTGCAGTCAGCACGGGTTTCTGTTTGATTATTGTGCAGCAGAATCAGTCCTGGAGAAGTTACTTGAGATGTGTAGAAAATTCTGTGTCATAACCATAGTGGCTTTTTTTTTTTTTTTTTTAAGTGCTTCTTTTTGTTCCCACCCACAGGACCCCTACTGCCCTTTCAGCTATAACACCAAAAGTTGCACTCTAAAAACCAAGATAAATTATTTTGTTTTACAGGACTGCTTGATGACAATGAATTATGCAGAGTAAAACCCAAAACCCATCTCTGGATCCAGACTTTTACATATTTTGGTTGTGGACCCAGATACAAATTTTAAGGATGACAGATAATCCAATTTTGTGGCATCCCAGGCATGACATAAATATCTCCACAGGTTGGAAGGGCTCTCTTCTGGATTGAGGTCCAGACTTTAAAGTTTCAGGCTGTTACTTGGCATTGAGGCTGAATTTGTACAGGATCTATGTTACCTCCTTTCCTGAGGGATCTGTGCAGGGAAGGGTGGACTTTACCTCCTTTGGCATTTGTGCCTCACTGCCTCAGTTACTTTTGAACTGCAGATCTACACGCTGGATCAAGTTCACTTTGAAAGTGGATCCATGCTCATTCAGAAATGGGCTGCACCTTAGCAACACAGGATTATTTTCAAGATGTTTCCTCATTCCTGGCAGCCTACTGATTAAGATATTTTCATCTCAGAGAAACATTTAAGTGACAATTTTGTTCAAAAACTAGGGGCAGGGGTGGGAGGGGGGGGTGCAGAAACAGGGTCTTTTCAAAAGAGTGCTTCATCCTGGAAAAGCTTTGCACCATGCAAAGGAATTAAAGGAGTGATCCCTGGTCACTCCTGTGAGAGGACACACCTCAGACAGGAGCTGGAGCCTCTCTTCTCATGGTTTTTCCAGCAGTGGAAATACTTAATTTGCACTAGGAACAGGGGACAGTGTCCCACTGGCCTGACCTGAGGGATTCAGTGTTAGGGAACAGGCAGCCACGCCACCCTCCCTGGGGAGGCAGCAGCTCCTCGCTAACACGGAGCACATGAGCAAGGGCTATCGCAACCAGACATAAGGAAAAACACATGCTTTAGCAGGTCTCAGGGCAAGGATTAGAGAAAATGGGCTGCCGTATCTCACAGAGCAAGTAAGTGTCAGGGTCTGAAACCAAACACAGCTCTTTGGTGTGGGAGCCAGGTGCTGTACCTGCAATGAAGCCTTTCCTGCGAATGGAGACATCAGAAGGAGATTACATTCCCCAGGGGCTGGCAAAATGTTATATGAGTCACACTCGACTCCACTCAGGAAACATCTCTCTCAGGTCAGAGTGGAATTCTATACCAAAGAAATATTTTTAAATTAAGATTTCTTTTTCTTTCCACTTCCAATACCTTGGTATTGCTTTTTCACTAAGCAGTTGTTAAAAAAGAAGGAAGATACAGCCTTGTACCTAAGTAATATTTCTTCCCCAATATTACTCAACTTACTCATGTGATAATCCCTCCTCTTTTTCCTCAACCCTTCTGATTTCAAGTCTTGGCACATTTTGATCCCATTCCCAGTGCTGCTAACACTCCGCTTTGCTCCTGCACAGGTCAGCATGCAGCAGGGACCCTGCGTTCCTGCAGGCTCCCTTCCCGTCTCTCCCAAGGCTTCTGTGGAAGGAGGAAAGAATCCTCTAAATCTATTATAGGAAGCGTTTACTCCTTTTCAGGCTGTACCAGGCTCTTAGAGCCTCAATTTCTCACATCCATCCATGGCAAGGCATTGTGGGATATTGTATTTGACTCTCAACAAACAGTGTTGCTAGGACGACGTTTATTATGATACATAATGTGAATAAAGGATGAAACTGTACACAGCGTGCTGATTTGCTATAACTGTCATCTGTGATGATAGTCTCTAGTTTATACCTCAAATGAATTTTGCATGGATGGTACTGATGCTACCAAGTGCTGTGGAGGTGTATTTTACAAAGCTGCCTGGGCCTGGCATGAAGATCATGCCACTTTGAACAGTGAATCTGTTATTGTGATGTTTGTGAGAGGAGAACAAGTGGGAAAGTCACTTTCAAGTGCAGCTCAGTGCTCTTTTAATGAGGAATGAGGTCTTCTTCAGAGTCAGCCAACTACTGAGGAGGAGCTGACACCCTTAGTAGTCAACATCCTCAAAACAGTTGACAGCTCCAGATAAATCAGTTTGTGTACTTCCTCCCCTTCTCACATCACCTGCAGTGACAGGAAAGCAGTAATTTCCTTTGAGAGGGAGAGAGATGGATGCACGCGTGCATCCCGGGCATGTTGATCCTTCCGTGTAAAATTAACAAAAACAGAGGCCAGGGAGAACTGGGAATAGGCCCGATGTTTTGTCAAGAGGAAGGGTTTGCTGTAGTATGGCCCTGTATTCATCATATGGTAATTTACAAATATGCATATGGCAGAGTCACATTGCATCAGCCCCTGGAAGAAGCTGTGACAAACATGGTGTGTTGGGTGAACTGCCTGCCCACTTCACAGCTCTAGTTCACCCCCCTCCAGGCAGCACAGAACTTCATGCCAAGTGGTATTTGGACATATGGTGTGGCCCTACACCCGGACACAGCCCAGCCCTGTATGTACAGCCACCCAGGAGGAGCTCTCAGACACACTCACCCTAGAATGGGACTGCCCTGGGAAGACCAAAGCAATTCCCAGGCACTAATAAGCTGCAATTGCAGGTTATAGTCCTAATCCCACATCTGAATGCTCACATGCCTGAGTGTGTCTTAAACCTGCAGCACCTTTTCGGGCTGGTCAGGAGACACCTCTTTATCAGTTGCTTGCTGCAATCGATAAGGAGTTAAGTACTGCCTGTACCCTCTTGCACAGGCGATTCTCAACGCACACTTCCTGAATTCATTACTCTTACTCTTACACTGTCACAGGGCTAAATGATGTTATAAAAATTAGATAGAGCCAGTGGTTAAAAGCACTGCACCCTCACTGAAAAGAAACCCACCAAAGAAATCTTCCAGATAAAACCGTCAAGAAATTTCTCCCCAACAGGCAACGCAGCTCACAACTTTCCCCTGAGCACAGAAACCACCCCAGTTAGAAACCTCCCATGGCGGTTTCAGCAGGGCTGGTTGCTGTTTGGTTTGTGTTTTTACTTCTGCAAGTCATCTCACCCTTGCTGAACTGCCACGTTTGCAGAGACAGGCTCTGACATGAGGCAAGCTGAAGGAAGGCAAAAACAAAAGCAAGACACCTAACCTGTTTAAACAGGAAAGTGAACCACTCAGTGTGACCCTGTTTCAGGGAGGATCTTGCCTAAAAACCAGACACACACTGAAGAAGTGCTTGATGCACCCTGTATTTCAGTTGAATTGAAGAATTCCTCTTCTGCACAAGCACCTTTTAAAGAAAATTAAAAATATATCTATATGAAAAAAAAAATATTAAACACCCCTCCAAAACAAACAAACAAACACACCCTCTAAAAATACAGACAAAAATCTGAGATTTTCAGCTCTCTCAATTTCTCCCTTGCTAAGGTGACAGTAACGGCAGTGTTGCCGTGATGCATCAAGTTATGTTAGTAAAGTCACTGATGATCTCATCATTTATATAATGGGATACAATTGGCACGATCAGATGAGACAAGTCACAGCACTGATGTGTCGCAGCAAAAATGTCAAAAAGGAGATATTCACCTGACAACCATTTAAAAACACTTATACGTTGACATTTTACAATAAATAGTTATAACTATAGATGCAAACATAAAACTATAAATAAATTCATACATGCATGTGTGCACGCACATATGTTTAATGACATACACATGCTCCTGTGGTTTCCCAGCTAAACTATCGCCATGCGTTGTACGTTATCCCAGGGCACTGAGAGAAAGGCTCAAACCCACCTCTGGGGGCAGGGGATTTTCAAAGCATTCTCTCCTGAACCAGAAAGCCAGAAAGCCACTACACACATGGCCTCCTGTGCCCACAGTGAGCTCCAGCATGGCTCAAGCACAGGGAAACTCAAACTGGGTCCCATTAAATTAACAAGGATGTTTCCAGGAGAAGAGGTGAGAACCAAGACTCAATGTCTCTTGGTTACCTTCTTGTGCCAAGGTCTTGGGAGATTGCAGCCTTTCAACACCCCAGATGTTGCACAGCACCTGAGAGTCTTAGAATCATCAGTTTATTTTGGTTCCAAAAGATCTGTAAGGTCATCAAGTCCAACCATCACTGCCCCTGTGCAGCCACATTGCTAGGCAAGTGGCCACATTGCTAGGCAAGTGGTAATACCTGCTTGGGTGACACAGAATTACATACCTCTGATTTGCTTTCATTCCAGTTTCATACTAGGCTGGTTTGGGGTTTTTTTTGGTGTTTTGTTTTTTTTGTTTGTTTGTGTGTGTGTGTTTAATGTTGAGAGTTTCAGTGAAAAAGCTCTTTTGTGTGTAAATAACTATTAGGTGTGTTGTAGTTGGTTTTTGTTGTTGTTTTTTTTAAAGCAAATTCATAAAATTAAGCAGACAGAATTCATTTATATGAAAAATAGAGGGATTAAACATAGCCAATAAATTACAATAAACTGTCCACAGTGAACAATGCCACCAGATGACCATAATGGAGATCCACTGCTCTTGTGCTTTTATTAAAAGAACAAAGCACTGCAATTAAATGTAAAATCCGGTAATATGTCATCGTACCTTAAGCATCCTTTTCTCATTCATTGAACACTGTCCTCTGATTTAATTGAAGCCTCTGGTCCCTTTGAGACAGCAATAGTCCTTACTCTAGGCCAAGTTTAGCATTTCATTATTTAGTAATCTGAGATGGAGTTGTGCTATTGACTCTCAAGCAATCCTCTTTGCTTTTTATAACAAAAAGGATGCCCACAGAAATAATTGATACCACATTCTGCTCTCTAGTAAATCGTCCCTTAGTGGATTGTGAAAAGAGGTTTTTGATTTAGACTTAAGAATAACAAAAGTTGGGTATATTTTTCACTGATGACCCCCATATGACATGTCCATAACCCCTTTCACAGCAGGAATGTTGGCCTAAAGGCATTTTAGCAGCTAAAATGAGTGACTAGAGGCTTTCCAGGTTTTGTTATATATATTCACTATATAAGTGATGCCTTTGTACTGGAAAGTCATTTTTTTCTATAGAACAACTCACTGTAGACCTGATCCGGTCAAGAGCCGACACTCTCCTCCCTGGTATCAGGTACCACATAAAGGCAATCAGCAACTTGTGGAATCATTACAGCTTTGCAGGCTGAAACCATGTGGGGTGTTTTCTTTGTTCCACAAAAAAACTCAGGCAAGTAAGGCACCAGATCCTGGGCTGAGGCCCCTGTGTCAACCCAAGGTTAGGAATGGCATTAACCAGTTTTCCAGCTCCAAAACACCCTTGTTTTGGTGGAGCCTTTGTTATGCTCCAGACTTTGGGATTTTCATCCTTACCGTCAGCACAAGAATAGCCCCATAGCCACCTGCCCAGCTGTGAGAGAGCCACAGCCAGACTTACAGACACATCCCACACACTCTTCATGCTCCCCTTCCTGCAGAATACTGCGCAGAAATTTCCTAAGCCACCATCTCTCCCAGAGGGCTCCCAGCAGGCTAGACAGGGCTGAGCCTGCTTTCCTTTCCCATTTGGATCATAGCACTGCACTTACACAACTGCATAAGGCAATAGTCACCTCCCTCCTGCTTTTTGTCCCCTTGCAGGGGCACCAGGATATCTCTCCCTTCCCTCATTAAGTTCTTCCAGCACTTTGCGGGCCTGGAAGGACTTAGTGCACAGATGCCACTGCCAACCTCCTCTTCACCATCATCCAAATGTCCTCCTCAGCTTGCACAAAACCTAAAGTTCAGGTGTCTGGGCAAGTTTTGTCATACCCACAAAAAGGCACCTGTCCATCTGTCCTGAAGTCAAAAGCATTGTGCTCAGCATGACAAAAAAGTCAAACAGAAAAGATTACCCCAATGCTTCCTTGCTCTCGCAATCTGGCATCCTTCGCTCCTCGGAGTACCGGAAAAGTGAATTTACACTAACTTGGAAAGACCAGCACCTGATGGTCAAAAGTGGCTGTTTCTTCTGGAAGTCTATGCCATTGTTTGCAGGCAACACAAGCACAAAGCTAAGCTGGGAAGATCAAGTTCCCTCCAACAAACTTGCACGGTTTCCATTAATATTAATGAGAATTACAGAGGTGTATTGGGAAATAGCCCCCTCACAGGGCTGCAAATCTCGTAGCCCTGACCTACACCCATAAGCGTGTGCTCCAACTCATCTGTATATAATTCTGTAATCTATTTGGCATGTTAAATATTTCCAATTAAAAAGTGTCAGGGTCAGAGCCAAAACAATGCATTATATGGGATAAGATTTTAATTCAGCTGGTCCTGGGAGAGACATGGGGAAGGAGGAGGAATCCATGCCAGTTATTTGGCATTGGGGGAGAGTTATTTGACTATAGGACCAACCCATACCAGGGCACTTTTCAGTGAGTTTTGTTTTGTTTGCTTCTCTTCTCCCAGTACTCAGATTACCTTCAGATCCTTAGATCTAGTAGACTAATTAATATTAAGAACATATGCATATGCAAATTAGACCATGGGGCCCATATATTTCACTTTATATGACAGCTTGAAATGTAGTTGTGTGAGTCAATCAAATGCCGTAAATTTGCTATGCACAAGAGATCATTAATATTAATTGGGGCATGGGCACTGTGCAGTAGCCCATGCCACCATTAGAAATGGGTCCCTCGCTTTAATCGCTCAGTAAATTCTTTTTTGTTATGTTTTGGTTTTAAATCAGTGCCTGTGGCCTGATTTAAATATGTTTATTTATTTATTTATTTATTTTGCCCAGGTAGTCTTCAGAACAGTATCAGAATTGTATTAAAAAATACAGAGCAGACCTTTTCTAAGACAGATGACACACAATGAGGTTAAAAAAAGTATCTTGAGATCCAACCAGCAAGAACAAAAAAAAAAATTGCTTGCATTGTTGTTTTCATTATCTTGCTTCTGTCATTTCATGAGCTTTGTATCTTGCAAGGAAAGAAAGAAGGGAGAAAAACTGTGAAATTAATCTTTTGTGCATGGCCTGATAAAGAAGAGACATGCTCAGACAAAAGATAGACTGAGAGAAGGTACCGTGATTGATGACTAAAGTAAAGGTGTCAGAAGAGTATTATGTAAATTACTGGAGGCACAGACCATTTCAGAGAGAATGAGAGGGAGAGGGGAAGCCAGGGAGAGAGTGAAAAAAAGGACTGCGGAGTCGATGTCACCAAGACACTGGTCCCCAAGCACCAATTTCTTGCCATCTTTCATCTGCTCAGACAAGCTCACCTCACTTTCTATTTGGTTTGCACAATGTAACAAAGGAGGGGAAAAAAAACCTGTCAACATTAGCATGAATCTAGCCCAAAAGCAAGCTTCCAGCATGCAGCGTCTGAAGTGAAGCAGGGAGACAGGAACTTGAAGGACGCCTCAGTGTTTGTACGTGTGCCCGTACCAGGCGGCGGCTCATAGCCCATTCGCTCTTTGTTTTGTGCCAGAATCAGAAATTCAGATAAACAGGCCTGGGAGCTTTCTCTGTGGTTAACATCCAGCTTGATACCTCCCTACCTTTCCACACACTTGTGCACGTGCACCTGGCACACGCACTCATCCTTGCATTGACCTGCCACCAGCCACCTCCAGAACAGCCCAAACCTGCCTCTATTGCTCTTCTGCCACCACATCTGTTTAATCAAATTCACACCCACACACTGGGCAGATGGAGAAGGCTGTGACAGAGAGCTCACACCTACCAAACTCTTATCCCAGAACCTTTTCTTACCACTGACACCACTGCATGCAACAGCTCCTGGCTATGCTCTGGCCAAGCCCCTGACATAGCCCATCTCCGCTGCTCCCAGCTCCTCTGTGGTCCCAGGACTATGGCTGAGCAGAGCTTATGCCTTTCCTTCCACAAACTTCCAGAAGGATTCAAAGAAAACATAATCCAAAACAATTTATACCAAGCAAAAGTACAGCTGGACTCCCATTCCTCATCAATCAGGCACCGAACTGCCCCTAGTTTTCATATCCCAAGAGGAAAATGTAGTTAATAGATGAGAAAATAAAATAATATTTTTGTACTTCTACTTTTCTGGAAAAAAAAAAAAAAGCAAAGGAAAAGGGAAAAGGGAAAAGGGAAAAGGGAAAAGGGAAAAGGGAAGGGAAGGGAAGGGAAGGGAAGGGAAGGGAAGGGAAGGGAAGGGAAAAGGAAAAGGAAAAGGAAAAGGAAAAGGAAAAGGAAAAGGAAAAGGAAAAGGAAAAGGAAAAGGAAAAGGAAAAGGAAAAGGAAAAGGAAAAGGAAAAGGAAAAGGAAAAGGAAAAGGAAACAACAACAACACAAAACTCCAAAGGAAAATGCAACAGGCTTTCAGGAATTTTCCCTTTGTTCCTGACTGTATGATTAACTTGGTTTCTGCTTTAAAACCAGTTATTATGTATTGTTTTTTTAATTTCACCTCTGCCATATCTTTACCCCTATTTTATTTGATCCCTGGCTTTATTCAAAAAACTTCATTTTCCAAGAAAAAAAACAACTACAAACGGTCACCTATCACCTCCATGGTAACAAGTGAAAGAAGTATTCAGGAGGAGGAAAATACTAAATTGGCGTTTGATGAAATGCACTATTCCAGTCTACTTGGGCTCCTGATATGCACAGCTTAAGGTACACAATGCCCTCTATACATTAACTCATTATCCTGATACTTCCCCTATAGGATAAATCCCTGGTTTTAAGAAGAGAAAGAAGAGAGAAAGGGACTCGCATGCTCCCCTCCTCCTTCTCCTCCCTGCTTTCCCTGCTGTCCTGCCCAGCACTGGGAAACAAAGGGAAGGGGCAGGATTCAGGGCTGAGATGGCAAACCTGGCACAGCTCCTGACAGAAACCACTTCAGTTTGGAGCAGGAGTGTGCAAATAAAGCTGTGTTCCAACTTCCTTCCTGCAGATTCAGTCAGCTATCAGATGGCTTTCATTTCAAGTGTTGAGAGATATTATAATGAGATTAATAACAAATTGTTTCAATTTTGCATGCCCTATAAGTTCTGTTGGCTAGGCAGGATAGTCCATGGAAGAAACATTCATTTTTTCCCATCAAATTTTTCATTTTTCCACCCTTTTTTTGCACTGTGAGTGCAACAGTTAGAAAAAAATTTAAATCCAAAGAGGCAGCTATTTCTATACCATCAATTCACCCCTAAAGAGTGAAAGGATAAAATTAGTGGGAAAAAAAAAAAGAAATTGATGTCCTGGCCACCAAGCTCTGTGCAAATTAGTTTTTAAAGTATCAGTGAATTCACATTTTAAAGAATACTTTAGTTTGCAAGACTGAAATTCTTTTTAAGAAGAAACTCTCAAAGGAAGTTGTCATTTTAGGCTGCACAAACCAAAACCCTTCCAAAATCAGGTGCTTAGGAAAAAAATTGAAGCACTTTAATAATTTAAATTGCTCCCTTTTGCACATGCCCAGAACCCAAATCCCTTTTCTAACTGAAGTGCTTATATAAAAATTTGACAGCTCTTATAATTTTAAATTGCTCTACACTGAGTATGCCCAGAACCTTGATCACTTCCAAATTCAAGGGCTTATAAAAATTTGAAGCACTCCAATAATTTTAAATTGCAATGCACAGTGCAGAGTGATTTAAAATTATTGGACTGCTTCAATTTTTTTAAAAGGTCTTCAATTTGGAAGTGAGTCAAGCAGCATTCTAATACAGTAGCTTAAGACATACTGTACTGATCTAAAATTTAACATCTAAAAATAATGAAAATTAAAGCAAATAAACTATTTAAAAAGTGAGAACGGTTTTTCCAAACACACCTAGAAAATCTAGAAAACCACAACCTCTTAACTGCTTGGTCCTTCTTCACAAATGATTCAAGAGCAAAGAGTAAAGGAGAAGATTCTTGAGGCAAAACCACAAGGTCAGCTCCATCCTGTGAGTTGGACACCACAAAAGCCCTCCTAGAAGTGCCTGGAGAAAGGTGGGCTGGAGCAGAACAGGGTGGGCATGTACTCACATTGTAGGAAGCCATGGGAACACATGGGAGGACATTTGCCCCTACAAATAATTTTCTTCTGCTTTAAGAGGTGCAGAGGAGAAATCTCAGCAGGGTCAGAGCTTGCACTGACAGCCTGGTGAGTGACAGGCACAGCAAAGACTAAACCGGGCCATTTGGTCCCCTCTTGCAGGGGAAGTGAGAGATGGGTTGAGACTATTTACAGATCTGCTGGTTATAGACCACTGCTTTTTTGGATGGTGTTTCTGTTTCCTCTCAAACCATATGCTTTCTAGCGGGGACTCACAGCAAGTGTCCCATGCCTGGTTCAAAGCACTGGCTCCCCACTGCGTTGCTTCATGAGGAGTGGAAATACATAATTTCCACTAGGTTTAGTGTTAGACACTGGCTCTGTCTGTAAGTTTTTTTGGCAGCTATTCGCTTCCCTTTAAAATCTTTCCCTTTTTTGGAGGTGATTTATATTAATAAACTGTTTCGGAACAGAATTGGCATGATACGTAAAACCCAGGCCTGTTTGGTATTTCTGTTGTGTATTCTTAATTTGAATGGTGGGAGGGAAGAAGACATCACTGCTCAGCTGGCTGGAAGTCTTTTTTTTTGTTCCAGACATACAAGTCTCTTCTCAGGAGTCAACTGTAACTATTATAGAGTTTCTTCAAAAAAAATCAGTTTTGACATCCTGAAGATAGGGAATGAAAAGAGACTTGAAGCCACCACATTTTCCATGCATTCATGAACATCTGCAATGTAAAATTGTTTCACAACAGGGGCTAGGCTCTATTTCATCTTATAACGAGTTGGGAATCTTGTCTATTTGCAGCTTATTCAGTCTGTTTGATACTAGGGACACCGTGTCTTCGGCTGCAAGCTTCATTTTGAAGTTGGGGTCTTGTGGCTTTCTCTGTTGTCTTTTGTTTCTTGTTAAGTTAGAACTCACAGGAGATGACAGGAAGAGTCTTTATGCCTAGCTCCAGGCTAATAAAGGAGGCTTGTTAAATTTTTATTATTATCTATTCAAAATAAGCATCCTCGGACAAGTAGAGAAATGGCACCGAGGGCAGTGTAGTTTCTAATGTGACTTCCTGGAAGAGATTAACTGTTCAAGGATGGATTAGCTGGAGTGAGTCAAAGAAGCACAGAAAGTTTGGGCAGGAAAGCCAAGCAGAAAGGTTTTCAGAATAGAGGGGTCACTTTTAATACTGGGACCAGCTAAGGAAAAAGGAAAATTACTCTGCAGGAGAGAGGAAAGGGCCTAGGACTTGGAGGAAAAAACCAGCATAGGAGAACTCCTTAAATAGCTAGGATACTCCCAGGTCCTTGGGGATCTGGGAGATCTACATGAGTCCTGCAAGGCTGTGGCAGACAGAGAGCACTTTACTCAGACTGCTGGTAAGTTTAAAAGCTCACAGACAAGTTTGGCAGGATGGGGCAGAGCCTCACACCAAGGGTATGGCTTGGGACTTCCACCTGGGCCGTGTCACTCATTTGTCTGCACTCAACAGCCCCATGATCTCTTTTATAATCTAAGAGTCTGTAAAATGAACATTGGAATGTTTCCTTTCATATTCACAAAGATTTCTTCTCATTTTTTTATTGGCATCTTTCTGGTCAGAATAATTCATTCTACAGGGCAGGGTCAGAGCAAGAAATTTCCATTGCAGAGGGCTGAAGATAAACGGTGTCCACCTATGGTCCTATACAACCAACTTGCACTTTTAGGCAATAGATTCACAATTTGTCACATAAAAAGTATCTGCTCTGCAAAAAATGGTGCAGAGGTTTTATTCAATAGGCTGTAATGGTGAGCTGTTATGGTCTATCAGGTGGATAATGTGCATCTTAAAATACTGTATAAATAGGTATTTCTATAATAGCCTGTTACATTTCCAAAGGAGCCATTGCAGCCTGCATTTGAAGTGAGAAGGAGCTCATTGGAGCTGGGCTCTGGCACTTTCTTTCCTCAGCAGGAGATGGGCAAGGACAATTTTTCCTGAATTAGAGAGGAAAAATATTTTCTGATTCAAATGAGTAATAAAAAACAATGGAAAGCAGCAGCTCTGAGAACTTTGACTGGAAGGAAGAAAGGTAAGTGTTAATATGATGGAAGCACCAAGAGAGCTTTACTCTCCTACAGTCAATGTATTTTCTTGCTCCCCAGCAGAGATGGCAGCATTACCTGAATGTTCTCTGTATTTTCTTCCCAAGAACTGATAGAATTATTTGTTGTGAATAACATTTAAAGGAGCTTTGATTCTGAAAATGCCTATGTATGAGAGCAGAGAGACACATGAGAGTAGAGGGTTTTCACATTGCACAAGCATATCCTGACGTCCTACCAAAATGCTTGTTATTAAAAAGTAATTATTAATATGACACCAAATTAGGCAGTTTTGCTGGCTTACAAATAGCTGGGCTGGATTATTGGCCACTTCTGATGTCTGACTTGTGATCCAACTCAGACAGAATACCTTGGTTTCAGCTTTTCAACTGGACAACTGGGAGTTTCCAAGCAACGGATGAAGGTCCAAAACTGAAATGATGCACAGGAAGAACAGGGTGAAATTCCCAGAACTGACAGTTTCTCCCTACTCACTGAACAGAAAGAAGCCGTGACTACCATGGCCACATAAATAAAAGCAAGATAGATCAGATGTTTCAATTTAAAAAACACAAGTGACTTAATTTGAATCATACAACTTTTTCAACCACAGAAGACTGGAAGACCCTGGACAGGTTTTCCTCCACAACCTGCAGTCTTGCAGGGACTGGCATGAGCTGACCTGCAACATCAGCTCTTACTTTTCTCTTCCTCCTTTGCAAACCACCACGCATGATGCACCTCCATGACAGCTGACAAATTGTCAATGAACACCAAGACCTTCAAGCCAGGAAGAAATGCAGAGCGAGAGCCAAACAGCCTACTTCACTTCTCTGCCTGTTTGCCTCTATTTTGGTATTTACACTCTGTGCCATCCCTCACAAACAGCACATACAGAATCCTTTATTGTAGTGCTGGAAAAGGATTCTCTACTATTTGCAATTATTTCCTAATTTGGCCAATATGAGAGGTTATTGCTGCTGAAAAGAATGAATAAAAGCATATCTGAGGCAAAAGAAGAGCTAGCAGTAAAGTTTAAAAAGAGCAGAGATTAAGATTAATAACCACAAGAAGTCAGGGGCTGGAATACTTAAAACAAGTGAAAAGATATTATGGAGTAAGAGAATGGAGCCTGAAGGAACTTCTGTTATGATCTAATGCCACATGAAACTTCTCGTGTCACTCGGTGCTAACTCTGTGAGCACTGCCAGCAAACCTACCCCCATGTCAAGGGAACAGGGTTGATTTATAACTTTTTTCCCCCCTGCAAAGCTTCAAGTGAATGCGTTCTCTGGCTTAACTGAAATTCACAAGGAAATTTAGGGATCACAATCTCACAAATACTGGAAGCCTGCAGGAAAAAAAAAAAAAAAAATCAAGATTTGTCATTTGAGGTGGAAAAATAGCAGTTTGGATGCAGACCACTTTCAGGGACAACAGACCACAAAGGTGATGGGAGGCTTTGAGTCAAGTTTAACAAACTTTGGTTTGTGTCCCAAGCAGGTGAACAGCAGCTACACCATCAAAAACTGGTAGGAAGTCTGGAGAAAAGAAAGTCTGGAGAAAGGGAGGCTGAAGGGAGACCTTATCACTGTCTACAACTACCAGAAAGGAGGTTGGAGTGGGGTGGGGGTTGGTCTTTTCTCCCAAGTAACAAGTGATAGGATGAGAGGAAATGGCCTCCAGTTGCACCAGGGGAGGTTTAGATTGGATATTGGAAGAAACTTTTTCACTGAATGTGTTATCAAACACTGGAACAGGCTGCCCAAGGGAGGTGGTTGCATCACTATCCCTGGAGGTGTTTAACAGACATGTAGATGTGGTGCTGAGGGACATGGTTTAGCCCTGGACTTAATAGAGTTAGGTTAATGGTTGGTAGACTTAGGCTAATGGTTGAACTTGATGATCTTAAAGGTCTTTTCCAACCAGAATGGTTCTATGATTGTATGAAAACAAAATGAGGACCATCCATGCAGACAAGTGTGGAGAGGGGAGGTCATGCTTACAGAAACTAGAGGTCTGCATGTGATCATTGATCACTGTAACCAACCAGCTTTGCCCTGGTCTACTAAAAATGCAGGACATTCTGCAGGAGACCAGCAGATGTACACAGAGCTACTGCACCTGCTCACATGCATACCGGAAAGGGCACAAAAATCTTCATCACTGATATGCAGCTTGTAAAGGGAGTGGGCACAAAAATTTGCACCCTCTGGAATAGTGGCTGATACTGCGGCAGAAGGCAGTTATGGTTTAGAAGAACTGGGTTAATAAAGGCAATGGAGAGATGATTAAAAGTACTTTGCTAAGGAGAAAACATTTTTAGTCACATGCATACAGAGATGTCACCATTTAATAAAATGACAAAAACTATCTATCACATATGCATGAACACAGAACAATATAAAGAGGTTAACAGAAATTGATGGCATCCCAGCTTTAATTTTACACTGAATCGGAGTCTTTGGTGATTGAAATAGACAAAGATGTATAGGGTTATCTTGTTGAAGAGGCTTTGCTAATTACTGGCACTTGTCATTTCTGCATAGCTTTATCTAAGTCAGGAAGGCTAACCAGCTCTTTTTCCCCAGCGTGCATTGTTTGTTCAGTAGGCTTTGTGCTGAGAAAGCCTTTTTCCTAACTGCACCTCATTATTAACGGGTTCATAAATAAATGAGTCCTAATATTTTCCTGGGCTAGCATTTATGATAGGGACATTTGGACTACAAAAGATTACACTTGTCTTTAATAAAAATAGGCACTTATACATGAAGCCTATTAGGGTCCTTGTTACACTGAAGAGAAGGAGGAGGAGGCAGAAAAGGGGAGGAGCAGGATTATAAAAACAGGCTTTACAGTCCTATAATATTTTTCATGTGATTTTATTAGCTATTTATTATCTTACATTAGCTAATTATGGCTCTAACCTGAAATGGATTTCTGGATTACATAGTCAACCCAGCGGTTTGTCATCCTGCACACTCTCAAACCAATCTAGCAAACACTATAAACTAGGCGAATACTTTCAGACCTGAAAACTTCTGGGAAAATAAGCAAGGTGAGAGGCAGAGTTGAGCACTGTTGTAGAGCTGATATTCAGGTGCTGTCCCATCTCAGGTTTGATAGACTATCCAGAAAAGCTGGAAATCGGCTGCAAGGCTGAGGAGGGACACATATGAAGAAGGTCAAGACAAGCTGTAAAGTTCCATGAGATACCAGAGCAATCTCAAGGATCATGAGGTTTCTTCCTCTGCATACTCTCTCTCCCTCTAATCTTCTCCCATTCTACTCTATTTCCAGGAGGATCATCCTAAAAACACCCAGCCCCTGAGTCCCCAAGCCAGGACAGATGCCAAGAGGGAAGAAGCTTGCTCTCCCCACTCCACTTCCTTGCAGAGCGGACAAGCTGGCATAACACCAGAACTGGACTGAAATCTCCCACAGACCAGGGCAGCATTTTAGCTGTAATACGATATTTTCTTTGTGAGTTCTGCTCTGGGAATGGTGCCTCCTGCAGAGCCCACTGGTGCTTGCTGGAAACCCACAATTCACACCACAACACACGTGGATGAAACCAGAAGAGCAAGTAAATATTTGCTAAGAGACTGTATTAAGTTTGTAACATCTTGTGGACAAATCTGGCTCTTCACTTCCAACACAAACACGAAGATGTTGCTTTGTTCCCACATTTTTGCAAAGGGCTCTGCTAGGATCAGGCCTGCTGCTAAACTTCAGAGGTTTTTTATTGGTGCTACAAAAATCCCCTTAAACAATTATATAAATCTGTTTCAGAAGACATCCACAATGCTGTCAGACAGGTTTAGAGCATTTCAGGAGTCAAACAATACTCTCTTTTATTGTTACTGTAATGCACCTTTTGTCAGCTATTTATAAAATGCTCTGTAGTCATCTTTAAACTTCATCTTTTCAAAAATAACTTCAGACCAAACAAGCTGTAATGGACAATTCAAGATGTCAAAAATGCATCTGCTTGAGACCACAAAACTTTTTTTTCTTTCTCTTAGAAAGTAATGATCTGAAAGTAAACACGAGACAGCTTGTGCCACAGTGTACTAGAGAGTCCGCTAATTTGGCTTTGTGAGACAAGTTTGAAGACCCGAAAGCATTTATAACCTTTGGTCTTGTTTTTCTAATTAGATGTGGCTCCCTTTTTTTTTCTTTTCTTTTCTTTTTTTTTTGTTTCACTTGATGCTGAAGCCGTTTAAATAAAAAACTTGTTTAAGTGTATCTGGCATGGGTTTTTTTCATAAATCAAAGTGAAGTACACAAAACCAATTTAATCACAAAAGTACCACTTCCTTCAGGATGTCAGTAATTCTCAAAATTGCTTTAGATATTTGCTAGATATCAGAAATGGGTAATGCAGCATTTTAAGTGGCAGAAATGCATTAGTACTATGTAAGTACATGATCCTTAATGTACTAATCTCAGCAATGTGTGTAATGAGAACTTTCAGTAACACTTTATTTTAAGTGTCCTCTGAGAAATGCTAATTTACAATGAAACACCTATGGAAGTACATGTGACATCTACATGAATACCAAATGAATTCATTTTGATCAATGCTATTACAATATGATATGAATTCACAATGGTAGGATGTTTAAAGAATTACCACATTTTCTTTTAATATTACGTATGTTTTGAAGATTAGCATATATTAAAACACCATGTTACATGTTCATTAGGAGGTACATATGTTAGGATGTGTGAGAGATATGCCATAGGACTGTTTAAAATATGTTTGCATCATTTAAAACATTAACAAGGAATAACTGTTAGTAGTGGCAGGGGTTCTCACTTCAGTCCCAGTAAAGAGATCTGCTAAGTTAAATGAATTTCTTAACTTGAATTTGAGGACAATGTACAGAATAACAGGCTGGACTTGGCACCCACTGCTCACCCAGGCATAAAGTTGCTCACTCACCATCAAACAATTGTGAAATGTAGTGTAGAGCATTTTCGTACTCAAAAATAATGTGCCTTGTGCATTAAAGAAAACTGATGAGTCTTCTAAAATCTGACCATTTGTGTAATGAAAAGAACTGCTGGGATTTGAGGGTTTTGTGAAGATGACTCTTAGCTCAGGTGCCAGAACAGGTGCTAAAGTTTCAAAAATCTGAGCCCTGTTGTTGTCCTCTTCACCTGAGAAGCCTTGCAGCAATCCCAGGATGTAGAGAAAGCATTTTGAAAGCCCTTTACAAGCTAACTGGTGGAGAAAGAATGATGCACAAAAGCTATCAACAAAATAAAAAAGCTGATTGCACCTCTGCAGGTTTGCTGTTACCTCTCCCAAACCCATAAGTGCTGGTTGCCCTGGTCGCCGTTCCTCTCAAATCCGTCACATTTCAGAGTATGTTCTGGTGACAATACAGAAACGTTTCTCATGGGTCACATCTCTCCTGGCAGACAGGGAGACCTGTCCTTCACTGAGCCCAGAAACTGCTGCAAGTTTACCTGCAAACTCTCACCTATCTGTGGCAGAGGCCACAGTCAGTTACAGCCATTAAAATGGTCAGTGTCTGAGGAATGAGTAAGTGGAAGGGAAATAGATAGAAAGGCAGTAAGAGAGTTGGTTTGAGCTGCAACAGAGCTCTACATTCCTTGGAAACAGTGACAAGGAATGATGGCCCAGACCTCAGCAACAAGTGCTAATAAAAAGCAATGACCCTGATGCACTTGCCTTAGTTTTATTTCACTTGAAAACCTTCATATGAACTTAATTATGTACAAATTATATATATATATATATATACACACACACACGGCAATGGTGTCCTTCTTTAAATGTGCCTGTGTTTACTAAAGGTCAACAGCAACCGCAATGCCGTAATTTTCCTTAAAGCATTAGACCATTTTCCACCATTGCACACCAACCTTGGCTGTGTTTATTTAGGGTTGTTTCTTTTTACATCTAGCAGGAACCATGTTTAGTAGCGGATGCCAATAAGCAATTGCACTAATCAAGGTGTGACACCTGCCAGAGCCAAACCAGCAGTATGTGTTGGCTGAGTGCTGAAAAATCACACTAATTGCCAGTGTCTGGCCTTTGGCTGGACTATCAGGCATTGGGAGCTTTCAACAGCCATTTTCAGGGCTTGGAAAGGGTACAGGAATCCTCTTACAGCTCGGGAGATCCCTTCTTACACAGTGTCAAATATTTCCTGTGAGATGCTACCTGTACTTCCCACCTGAACATGGACCAATGCTCAGCACCTCACTGACAGACCCATGACCCAAGCTACGAATTTCATGCAACCTTGACACTGTTCAGCAGAAATTGCTGCCTGCTGTTACGAGTCCTCTAAAGTGGTCCGAGCACTATGCAAAATTATTACCAGAATTATGTATACCAGAACATATATATACATACCAGAATATATTACCATATATTACCAGAATCACATAAAACTTTACAGTTAAGAGCGCATGTGTCCATATAGACAAATGCCTATATACTTATAGAAGCATATACACACACATATAATTACTTACGGATAAGTAATTGTAAACTTCAAAGAAAGGATGCAAAATTGACTGCAAATTAGAAGAGTTTAATAAAAGCATAAGAGACCAGGAACTATTGTGCCTGTGATGGTGCGAGCTGCAAAAGTGCTGCAAAGCACTTCACAAAAAGTGAAAAGGCATTACAAAAATTGTTTGATGTTTCCATTTAATCCGTTCTTCTAATTTAGCCAGGAAAACAGAGGCCACATCTCAGAAGAGCGGGAAAAGAAAACACAGCATTTCATTTGTCTGTTGCTGGGATAACTCAACTAAATAGTGAACTTCAGAAAACAAGTTTAATATATGATTTAGAATAATAAAAATAGTATTGATATAATTTCTCACTCTGTGTTTGCTTATCTGGGCCACATGGGTTTTGGTATGAAGTTGGTGCTAGAAATTCACATTTTTCGTAATCATTAGAAGCCTGGAATTCAGTTACCAAAAAAGAGGGGATAAATAAAGAGAGGTGAAAAAATTGTAAAATTTTCTCAGAAAATTGCCTCAGAATTAAATTCTGCCCTTTTCTTCTACTCCAAAAAGTCATTACCATCTGACAGCTGTTTAGCGGCATATGTGTGTTGGTGGTACCAGTCCAATTCCTAGTGGGCAGGTGTCTGCATCACAAAAGCCACCATCACAATTGGCACTAATTGGCACCCTTGCTGGCAGCCTCCATAAAGAAAATAAGGATTAGATGGCACAGAGATCAAATTATCCTGTCACCATAAAGGTGATCCACCCCTTTAGGTCAGGAAGGCCTCTTGGCAGGACAGTTTGAGGAAGTTTGCACTGCCCGGGCTCATGTTTCACTGGAGAGACTGAAATGTTGGGCTTCTGATGCTGGCAAGGAGGCACATTTCACAGGCACTTGTACTTCAAATTTTAAGCTGAGTTTCAAAAGGAAAAAAACAAAAAACAAAAAACAACAAAACCCTAGAACACCCAAATTCCAAACTCAAACAACAAACCAGAAAATTCCCTCTTAATTTGGGATAGTTTCTGATCAATACAAACTTGCTATTTTATGCAGATAGTCACCACATTGCTCTGCTGGGCTATCAGTATATTTGACGCTTTTCTTTGTATGGGCTTTTTTTTTTTTTTTTTTTTTTTTTAGGAACAGCATGCAAATTCTGTGATTTTTCTAAGTATAGGGTACAAAATACCCTGGAAAGTGGAGGGGGAGTGTCTTACAGCTCAACAAGCTTTATGAGGATATTCTCTTAGTTATTGAGATGAGTTGAATAATTCTCCACTAATTTATACACCAGTGAAACTGGCCTGTTGGCAAGTCCACAATTAATGCGAATGCCAAGTGGGATTGCAGCTTTGTTTCATCTAGGAAAACACTTAGCTGAACAGCAGCTTTCCCAGCTGAAAATGTGTGTCTGTCTTTAAACTTGCAACAGAAGCTGGCATTTCTTCATTTCCATTCACTCTATCATTATGATGCATTATACAATGTAATGATGTAATACGCTGGAAAGCTGAAATGCTAGCTCCTTGCCAAAAATAATAATACCAAAAGTGTACAATTATTTTCATCTATGAAAGCCACTCTCACTATCATCTTCAGCTCCCCAGTCAAAGAGAAATCTCTCCTAATAGCAGATCATCTCTTTCTGTTTGCTAATCCTACGTGAATGTGAAAGGGGGAGGGGAACGTCAGCTCGTTCACACTGAGTTACGTTCACGCTGAGTTACAACTTTTAAAAGACGTAAATATATTTATCATTTCAGCGCAGCAGCTCACCACTGCACATCCCTCATGCTTACCTTTTAGTAGTGTTTTTCCCCACAGAATGGGCCCCTTACCTGCAGGATGGGCTGTTTCATTCTTCAAGTGGCTGCACTGACACTAAGCATGAAATTACCAGAGGCAAAAAAGGCACCAGGATTGGGACTTTGGTCAGAGGATGAAAATGCCAGGAAATTTTCAAGCCTGCTCTTACCAATCCTTAATCACCAAAGTAATGAAAATATCAGGCTCATATATGCACAATGCTGCCACTTCAGCTGGGATGTAACCTGCCCCAGACCACAAAAAAGGCAGTGATGGAGCAGAAACAAAACACCGATTGCTTTAGGTTATGAAATACTAAATAAAATGCTACCCATTGGTAATACATCTTTTTACACATTTTGGCAATTTTACTACTAATGTACCAAAGGTTTCAGGCAATGTTTGAAAATTTAGATTAAGGGTCTGCTCTACTGCTTTATCTCCTGTTGACTGACACAGAGTCCGTACAGCCTCAGCATGGCAACACAGCTCCATGTGCAAAGCTGGGAAATCCATCCAGGGTGCCCTCAGCATGAGAGGAATTTTGCAAAATGCACCGACATACTTGCCCCAACAGGATGTTCAGAGGAATGGGGGCTCCTGTTGGCTCCACAGCAAACAGTGCAATGAGCAGATGGCAAGGGTGAAGCTAAAAGAGAAGCTTCACAACAACCTTGGCCACCAAAGGGGTTTGTGTTTCGGTCACCGGACCGAGAGCCCCAGCCAAAGCTTCTGCTTTCTGTGGCTGAGCAGAGACATCTGGGGTGCGTGGCAGCACAGAGCTAAAGACAGTCCCTTAGGAGAAAAAAGCTAAAAATAAAGCATAGGCAATGGGCAGCGGGTATGATACCAAGGGGTGGTGGGGTTGGAGTGCAGGAGGCAGATGCCATGCATCAACCAGGCACAGGTTTGCCAGGTGGAAAAAACTCTGCTCCTCCAGCGATATGCAATTGCACAGTAAGTGTATCTTAATAATACAATAAAATGTTAGTTCTGATTAGAAAAGAAAGATGAATTCTTCTGCTAAACCAGGGTAACCCTAAAAGCGTGTTAACATGAAATACTAAATAAAATGCTACTCATCTATAATAAATCTTATTACACATTTTGGCAATTTTACTACTAACATACCGAAGGTTTCAAGCAATGTTTGAAAATAGAAATCTTAAATTGAATCATTGTTGCATGAATATATGCAAAATATTCATTTCTAGCACTGTGAGGGTTGAGTGCTTTTAAATTGGAGAAATCACTCATGACTTCACCTTTTCATGCAAGATAAAGTTGTATGTGGTAACATCATTACAATGTCATGAAAGGAGTGGAAATCATACAACAGTTCTGCCTAAAGCTAATATACAAAAAAGTACTTCTATAATTTTCAATATTGTTCAATATTTAAAGGTGCAGTATGAAGCTTTAAATATATAAAAAAAATTATTAGACTTCAGATGTCAGTGTGGCCTTCACTGAGACTAATAAAATCATTGATGAGATCTCTTTAATATTTAACAGAATTCATGTCTTAGGTACTAACCCATTTTCAACTCCAGTCTCTGTGGAAGGAACTAAATATAGAAATAAAAAAGCAAACTATTTATGTGGCGGTCTTTATAGATTTTTTTAACTAAGGCACTGAAATTAAACTATTTACTCAATACTACTGTCATAACAACAGAGAAAACACTACGACATTTAAATAGTCTTTCCTATAAATCCTTTAGAAATAGATTACTTCAAAAGTACATAACACTTTTATAGACATTAACAATCAGTAAATTCAATCAGTGAAAATGAACGATCATATTTTGCAATGAGTTGCTGCACCATATTGTCAACATAGAGTTCAGAAGACTTCTGCAATCTTAAGTGTTTTAAAAGAGTAGGAAAGGAATAACTTGAGCTTATATACTCCTTTGCCTTTTCTTCCCTCTGATTAAAAAAATACTAGACCTGAAAGTTCAGATTCAAAAGCAGAAGTTACATTTTAAAAGCTCCCTGTAATTCAATTATACTATTTTTTATAGCATGTGTGGGAGGTGAGGGGGGAAGAAAAAGAAAAAGCAGGGAAGGCAATGGCACAATGTCAGGCTCAACTTTAAACCCTGGTACACACAAAATGGATTGCTCCATCTCAGGAAGGCAGCCACCGCTCCAGTGCTTCGAGTCACGGGGACGCAGAGCAAAAACATCTCCGGCTTTGAATTTCAACCCAGCCACCACAATATTCTCATTTGTTAAAATAAAAATGCAAATTTCTAAATTATTGCCTTATTTTTAGGTTAAATAAATAAATACATAAAACCCAGAGTCCTGTCTGTGATGGACAGGCCGTTGCTAGGTGACGATGCTGTGGCACGGCCCATTGCCAGTGATGAATGGCACCAGGAGCCTGTCTGGCAACCATCCCTGCTCCAGTGCTGCAGCCACACCACATGGCCCTCATGTCCTCCAAGGGCTCTGCCCTGAAAAAGCAAAACGGAGCGGCTGCAGAGCCAGATTTTGGCAGTGGGAGGGTTGGCCTGTTCCGCACTGGCCTGGCCAGAAAGGCACTGGCATGCTAAAGCCAATAGGGGCATGAAACTTCCCCTTAGAGTGATAGACATCATGGCA
This sequence comes from Apus apus, assembly GCF_020740795.1. Lineage (NCBI taxonomy): Eukaryota > Metazoa > Chordata > Aves > Apodiformes > Apodidae > Apus > Apus apus. The sequence continues at coordinate 46,673,119 of NC_067284.1, forward strand.
CTTCATGTGGAACCAGAAGCAGTGTAGATGTTAACGGCTGACACTCACCATCTCCATAGTCTGCTGTGGCCATCGTTAGGCATCGGCCAGCAGTGAGGTCCTTGCCGTCACCGGGCCTGTCATTATTTTAGACGCTCACAAATTAGATTGGGTGTTCTTCTTGCATGGATCCTGCAGGTGCTGCACCTGTCTGACAGCCTATCCACTGCTTCTCCACCTTCACACGTCCCACTGGGATGTGGATAGTGAGGGAAATAGCCTTTTTACTGAAAACAGTCATATTTGAGTAATGGACAAGGAGGAATCATTGTGCAAGTTGGCTGATAATAAAACCCCTAAGCACAGCATGAGTATTTTTCCCCCAGATAACACTGGCAAGCTTCCCTGGCCCCTAGGAGAGGTGGCAAGAAGCCCTGCCCATCATGAGGTTCATTTCACACATCCTGACCATTAACAGGAATCAGCAATACCCAAACTGTAACCATCACGAGATCCCCAGGAGACAGGCACAAATGAAAAGTTATTTATTTCCTTGCTCACACCAGTATAAACCTAGACCTCATCAGATCTCACCTTGCTGGGGTTTCCACATGCTCATTCCCTTCAAAAATATGCCAAAGAAACAAACAATTTGGTGACGTTAACCCATAGATTACTGACAAGACAAATGAGATTCCTTGGGTCTAATGCTCTCTGCTACTCAAGGGCTAGCTAAGCTCTCTTTTTTCAAATATGTGGATTTTGAAATGATGGATCAGAACAACAGAGCTGGTGCCTATGAATAGGGATTGCAAACACTTAATATTTCAATAGAAGTGTGTGCAACATGATCCAATCACTCTGAAAAATGTACAAAATGGAAATATATAAAGAAAGCAGCTGGCATGAAAAAGAATAAACAAAGAAATATTGATAAAACTCTGTGTGGATTAGACAAAATATATTCGAGCTGTATTTGAATAATCTCATATATATTTATATGTGTGTACACATACATATATATATATTAAAAATACAGAAAGATTTCTTATCTCATCATTTCCCTGCTTTGAAGGACATATCTCTGAATTAACACCCCTCTCCCTGTGCTAGTGCACCAGAACCTGGCTGCCCAGATGCTGCTCGTGCCCTGGAAGTGTGCTCAGGTGGGGGGTGGCTTTGTAAGGAGCTCAGCACCCCTGCCCCAATTTGAGGAAAGCATGTTTTGTGTTGAACTCAGAAGAGATCCCTTGAAAGCTCCATCTTGTTATTCATTACAGTAATTTTTCACAAACTTTTATAGTGCACATCCCAGTGATTTCAGGATCTGGCCAGGAGAAAATACATGAGAACATTTACTTCCCTGCATCTCTGCCTCAAAGAAAAACAAAAATAAGCAAACTCATTTTACTTTGTAACTGTTGCAGGCTGAGAGGATGTACACTAATGGGCAGTACAGCTCCGCTGACGGGCAGGAGCTTTTCATGCTGCAGTAACTTCTATTGACTCTCAGCCCCAAGCTATGCTGCAGCTTGAGGAAGGAAGGAAGTGTCGGTAACAACCTTTTCTCCTTCATTATTTTCTGCTCGCTTGCCTACCGTGCACTTCCACCACCGGATCATCACCGATTTTCACAGGGCCACCTTGAGTGATGACGGAAACTACAGCACCACTCTCCTGCTCTCCAGTATCCATCACTACCAACTTACCCCATTGGGCTGGTGGTGTGGGGTTTTCCTCTTTTTAATCACAGCTGCCCTAAAAGACACCTTCTTTCTCCCCACCACAGCAGCCTACCCTCTGCCAAGGTGTTCCTGACAATAAGCTTTGCTAGTTTATTTTTTGTCATGTGATTATTCCATACACCATCACAACCTTAATGATGATCTCCACCAGCCATGCCTGCCCCTGAACAAAGACCACCAGGGCTTTACTGGAGCACCATGCTCTTCCAGACACTAGCATGCCAGGCAGTTTTCTCTTCTACTGGCACACTGTGTATTAGATGACTGGTTTCCAGCACTGTTCATTGCTCTTCCTGGTTACATCAAAGTATCAGCTATTTTTTTGGGGAAAACAAAACAAGAACTGAGCCCCTTTAATTTACTAAGTTTGTGCAACTGTAGGTGATGCCTGGAAATAATTCTGTCAGCAAAACCCTTGGTCATGGCCAAGCTATCAGACACACACCATATAATTAGCCTTAATCACTTTAAAAGCAAAATGGTTCATCCAGTCAAACTTCATGGCTTCTCAACAGTTCACTGCTGCAATGGGTTTACTAGTAGGTCAGCAGCTCTGGTTGCACATTCTTGTAGCAGAATAGCAGCTGCTTGGTTGTGTGACCCAGTAGATCTTTAGCTGAACAGATCAGAATCACCTTGCCTGGAAGCAACATCCCTATCATAACATCTATATCTACAAGGATGGAGGAGATTCAGACATTATCCAACAATGCACTGCCATTACTAGCTGAGGCCTCTGAGAGACAGTAAGGAGAGTTTTGGACCAAGGTTGAATTTCCAAGGTTGTCACAGATGAGGAGAGGAGCCTGAACCCAGCTAGAGTCAAAAGTTGTATTCTGGCTTTTTCCATGCCTGGTTTATTCCTCTCTTCCTTAGCTAGCCTATCTCTGACCAGTTACAAATTCCAAATTGCACTCTGCAGACTGTATTTTCCTGACATTTACATGCAACTAGGATCGAAATCTGTTGCTTAATACCAGACCTCTATAATAAGCCTGAGATACTCTATCTCATGCTGAATTTCTGACTCACATGATATGAAGCAGCGCAGCGAGCCACACACACACACACCAGAGCAGAGGTTTGAAGCAGCAGCAGCTTTTCTCTTGGCACAGGGCAGGGGCACTTTGGTTTCTGGAACAGGCGGACTACCTGACAAGCAGCAGGTAGCCTTGCTTTTGACTACTAGGTTTTAAATCAGGGCTGTTTGGCAATTCATTAGTGTCTGCTAACTGTTAAACACAGGAAAGTTCAAAAACATGCATATGTTTCCCTCTCTTCCTCCCAGGTGGTATCTGTTTCAAGCAGCAACCTTTTCACTTCGTGCATCAAGACTTGTAAACTTCCCGTGGCTACACCAGCGGTTCCTAAGCAGGTGCCTGTGCCGGAGCCGCAGTCTCTGAAGAGCAGCAAACTCCATATGCTGATCTCAGGCTATATGTAGATGCCATTCGTTTCTCCTTGAAAGTTTATTGTCAGAATTACTGAGATGTACACAAATGTCTGTATCTGAAGGTGAAATTTGGTGGAAAAATAAAGATACAATAGGATCCTTTCTTATATAATTTCCCAGTGTGATGTCTGTCGAAAAAATGAAGTGAAATTATATGATGTCAAAAAATTATGTTTCAAAATGATTGACAACATGTGAGTGTTTTGCATTGTGAAATGAGGTGGAAAATTTTAATTGCATGATGGAAGGACGTAATATTTATTAGAACCTTGTAACCACACTGGATTTCAGTGAAGAGGACACAATTTTAAGTTTTATATTAATACTTCAGGCTAAATCTTAAATGAACACACAGAAGCAAAATTCCACCTCAGAAACTCTGAGTGAATTTTTAAATCTCTAATAGTGAAACAGCATCTATAGGGTCAGCACATCACCATAGTGACAAAAAGATTCCCTCATACATGCGCTGCTATTCTGATCTGAACAATTTATAGTGCCCAGCTCCCAGGCCACTGAAGAAACAGCTGCTCTGTACACACGGTGTTTTGGTAAAAGTCTACTGAGGAATCGGACAGGCTGAAATTCTAGGAAAGGCAAAACTAGATGCTATTTTTAAGCCCCCTTCTCAATGACCATCAGAGACAGGCTCTCATCTGCACCAGAATGCTAACAAATCTGGGACCGTGCAGACAGGAGTGGGAAATAAATCCCAGAATTTTAGTTATATGAGAGAAAATCCCAAGTAAATAGCAACAAATTCAGGAAGAGACCAGGACAGCTGCATAACAGATTTACCATTGTGGCTCACCAGTGCAGCACCAAACAGTAGTACTTCTCAAAGAAAGTGATCTAGCAAAAGAAAAGAAAAGGAAAAAAAAAAAAAAGTGAGGTAACTTTGAAAAGGAAGAAAACAGAGATGTATGCACACAGACGTAACTTGAAGCAATCAATTTTAGCTTTAAGACATGCCCTGAATATGTCTTATGTCAGTAAGGAATCTGGATGGGGCAACCTATTTGAGGTTCAGCAATATTAGTTAAATTTCCTCACCCTTCTTTCCTGGCGTGAAAGGAGCTTGTGGCACTGACACATGGCAAGCAAAGCTACGTCTTCTCCTTCTCAAATTCTGGCCACCTTTCTGAGCCTGCTGACAGCACCAGAGGCTCAAGGGGAATGAAAAAGAAATTTGAAATCCTGGTTTTTAACAAAGCTTTCATGAAGAAGCAGTTTGTGAATAGCCTGATGTGGTGCAGAAGGGCGGCTGTTTCACCACCAGTACATTGAGCAACTGGCTGAATTAAGCAAGATTTGTTTCAGCAGTATCTTTTCATGAGAGCCTGCCTGACCAGGAAATTACCAGATCACATGCCTGGTCAGAAATGACCAAACCTGATGCTTTCACGCATCCCCTTCTACCCATTTGTGCCATGTCAGGTTTGGTTTTGGAGACTTGAGATTAGTTTGAAGATATGACATCAAGTGAAGCTCATATTCAGCTTGAGTTGGCATCTGCTCTCCCCAGCCTGGCCGGGACACTGAACCACCCATGGCAAGGCAAAAACCAAGTAATCCTCATGTACCAAAGTGGCGTACAAAGACAAGAAATATATCATTCTCTGCGTAGGCAGACTAACTCATGAGGAATGTGGAAAGACAACTTGTCAATACCCTGTAAGGGCTCTCACTTAAAAAAAGAAACAACCGCATAGCAAAAATAAAAAGCATAGACAACCTAGAAGTCCATAAAGAAATTTTGAGAGGACTGAAACAAAGTCCTACTCTGTTCGTGTAAGATGCAGGGGGTTGTATTATAAATGTCTATATGGAGCTGAAGAGAATTATTAAATTATATCCACCAAGTCTAAATGAAGCACCAGGAAAGAAGTATGGAAAGCCACATAGGGGAAACAAAAAGGCCAGCTTCAAATTCTGTCAGAGGCTCAGTGCACCAGTAATTCACAGAAATTTGGGCTGGGACATAAATCACAGCATTGGAATCCTAAAGGGTCATTGAATGGGTCTGCAGCTAGTCAAGCAGAAGAGGTCAGAAATTAAAATGGTTAGCAATGAGCAATCAGAAACCTTAGATCCTTAAAGAATTGGTTGAAATAGATATTTATGTTCCTCGCTGAGAAAGGGAGAGATTTTTCTCGTTTCCATCAAATTAGTTTTGACTGAGTACTGGGAACAAAATATGCTCCTGAATATTCTCACCAGCTCTTGAATGGGGTTTTCTTTTATCTGTGCACATTCACTGAGCAAACCATCATGCAGAAAAGTTTAGCTGCAAAGCCATGTATATTCCCACAGGGAGGGATTTACACATCTTGGCATGAGAAGTACTTGTATCTTTCTCTGGACTTGGGCAACAGTAAGAAAGCATTTATCCCACTGACTGCACCAAGTAATGCATTCCCCAGAACTCCAGTCCTAGGAAGGTTTGCAAAACCCCTTGGTATTTCCAAGGGATTAACCCAATCTACCTGATACACACACAGAAGGTCCTGTCCCACCCTCAGCAGCCCTGCTGGTGTCCCAGGGAGGAGGGAACTCTGCGGACTGCCAGTGGAGTGACAACCCTGACCTCTAACACTCCAGTCATGGTCTTACACTGATGTGTTACCCAAAGCCCTGAGTCTCAGAGCCAAACTCAGATGCCTGGGAAATCTAATCAATGGAGTGGGTGGAAAAAGAAAAAAAAAAAAAGGAAAAAAAAAAGAAAAAAAAAGTAATAGATATTTCTGAATAACAAATAAATCTGCGGAAATCACAATCTGCTCACAGCTATTCCATAAGAACGAGAAAGAAAGCCAGATCAATTATTCATTTCAAGTTACTCAGCACTCCATCAGGATCTTTTATAAGTCAAAAATGTTACAAGATAAACATGGCTTTGAAACAAAAGTCTGCTCTAGCCTCAAACTAGGAGCAATTACAGGTGTACCTAGGAAGTCCCACACAGGAAATTAATGCCTCGATGGAGCACACCCAGCCCCTTGTACTGCCCTCCAGCATCTGCCGAGGGTTGGAGTTCCCCAAATTCATGGGTTGGCTTCTTCCTCTCTCCTTTCCACATAGATACACTCACATATTTTTCTTGTAACCTGGGATTCTCATTACAATAATAAAGCATGAGACCACCGCTAATTCAGATAGAGACCTTCTTGGAAGGAACCTGCATAGGTTATTAACTGATTCAGCAGTAAAGACCCACTTTCTAAAGATTACTGCTCCCCAAATTGCTCTTGGCTCCAGTCATTAGAAAGTGTTTATAAAATGTTTGCATCCCATATCTGCATATTAATGAAACATTTTTAATAATACTACATAAAACACCTGTGTCCTTGTGCACACCAGAGAAAATTACTGCACAGTGTGAAATAAAAATGTTGGGGTCCTTCAAACCTAAAACCACCAAAGATCGATCTGCTTCCTTCCACCTGTTTGTATTGTTCAGTTTTTCTGTTCAGAAAATAAATAACCATCTCTGAACAAGCAACTACAGAGTACATCAGAGCATCACAAAGTAATTATGAGTTTATGACATCATCTTAATATTACAAGGGAGAGACTGAAAGACCCAGGAGAAACTCCAGATTTCCCTTTTGGGAAAATGTTAATGGATGCTTGCAATCTGTTTTCCTTTGTTTGGATGTTACAACCAATAATACACTTTTATGTCTATAAATAAAGACTAAAGTTGAATAAATCCAACAAGCTCCTGAGCCTGCGGCTCTGAAACTTGATTCACATTCACGGTAAAGATTTATGAGTCACTTGCAGAGAATGAGTTGAAGCTGCAAGATTTGGGGTGAAATTATTCAAAAGGGTGATTATTTTTCAAATGATTATGCATGCACACCTGATCAGGGTGTCACCTGGGCCTCCTTGTCCTATGTGATGAAATGTGGCAATGTTTCTGCATTTCCCTTTGCTTGCACAAAAGAAGAGCATGTAAGAGCAATCAAAATGTTTATTTTTATTATGCACACTGGCTCATCTCATGGATATATTTTCCCTCTACTTAGAACACAGGACATGTTCTTTAAACTATCCACATGAATGTGCTAAATTTACTGATGACTGCAAAGTGAAGGAATAAAACTGATAGCTGTTCTTCATGTGTGGGTGTGTCTATATATATATTACATCTATGCATGTAGTATGTGTGTATATGCAAACCAAAATACTTCTGGATTTGGGATGCAAAGTTAAGCACTCAAATTTTGGGAGAAGCAGGCAGCAGTAGCTGCCTTGGCTGTGTGCACTGTAGGAATAGGGACTTCCCTCATTCTTTCACTTTCTTGCTCTTTGCTCCTTCTTTCTTTCAAATATTTTCACTCAAGAGTACTCACCACAGGTACCACCAGATGAGGCCATGGACCATAAGCAAGAAAGAAAACAGCCCTACCTAAGGCCTTTGGCTTGAATCTCTCTCTTGCATGTGTTTGACACCTAGATAGTTGGGGCAGAAAGGGTGGGTGAGGGTGGGGGTTAAATTATTTTGTCCAAATGAAAGAAGCTTTGTAAAGGGTAAATGAAAAAAATAAGTTGGAAAGCATACCCTGGTTTATATTCTTTCTTTGCCTGATGAATGAAATCACTCTACAGCCATCTGAAAGGTTTTCAGGAGCCTCCTTTTATAAAGTTTTTGTGGCAAAGTCTCAGAAACCTCATCGTTAGTCACTTCAGTCTCTCCATGTTCTTCCTCATAAGATGTTTTTTTCCTGTATAACATATGTTTCTCCCTTTTTAGTCCTAAAAACTTTTTGCTTTGTTCAGGCAATTCAAAATTGATATAAACTTTCTTATTGATCTCCTACTGATGTGGCCTGAAACAAACCCCCTGAAGGCCTCCAAAACAAAAGCAGGTTCAGGTCAAGCTCCAGATTTGGTACTGGATGCTTTTCCCTGGAACGGGCTGAACACACATTCAGGAGGTTTCTCTCCTCTCTGCACAGACTCCCAAACTGAAAGGGATGCCTCTCCTCCTATCTCTTCTTTTCAGGGAGTCTTTACACTGGACCAAACTTAGCAACTTTATGACTACGCCAGCAAAACCCTTGAGTTGAGGCAGCCAGGTAGGTAATTGCCTTTTCCCAGATGCCTGATATTTCAAAAAGGCAGGCTAGGCTCTGTGGGCACCTCATCAAGCACCTTGGAAAGTTCAGCCCACTCCTTCTTTTGCAGAAAAGACCCACCTGGTCTTTCCATTAAATTATCACCCATACCTTTGTCACCACTAATCTGATATGAACTCATTCTTACAAGAAACAAAGTCAGATGCAAGAATGAATCCAAGTCTTATCTTGCAACTGCCTCAAACCCAGAGTTTGCCTGAGATGAGGACACAAGTGCAGATGTAAATTTTTCAAATACATCTTTATTACCATCCAGGATCTGAATGTGTCCCAGCCCCAGGATCTGTCATGGCCAAGTCCTCTCTACTCAGCAGTGACTACAGAGCTCCAGGCAAAAGTCATGGGAAGGTTCACCTACTAGCTGTGATGTGCAGATATTTGCAGCTAAGTATGTCTTGAAGTCATTATTCTTTCATATAAAAAAAAATGAAATTTCAAAGAAAAAAAAAATTGCATTTTCAGGTAAAGTTCATTAAATAACTTTGAAAACACCTTTAAAACATTCAGAAAACTCAAAATGTTTTCTGAAAATACTCCCAAAAAGCAGAGCTTTAAATTTTATTTTTGAAAAAACCTTTTGTGTGTTGAAATTTACCAAAATTAAATTATAAAAGAGGATTTTGAGAGCAAAACTTTTCATTCTGCTATGTAAAAACAGAGGCTTTGTTACAGCTTTTCCTGTGATGACTATTCTAAGCCTGAATTATTTTTTTTTCAGTTTGGCCAGTGAGCTAAACCCGTCAGTTATTTGCCCTTTTCTGTGTACAGTGGCATTTCCCTTTTCTATGAAAGCAGCTCCAGGAGGAGAGGTGTCCTGCTGGTCTTTCCTCACACTACCACTTCCCCCAGCACCATCACTAATGTAGGATCAAGTCCTCCTTGTAGAGGAGGACTACAAACCAAGTAGAAAATCAAACCAAAATCATCTCTCCTGGTCCCTGTGTTGCCTATGTACCCCTACACCTGTCTTCTAACTCACCCTCCAGCTCTCCCTGTGGCCTTGAGGTGGCTCCTCTTAGTATGACACGTCTTGAGATGCAGAGGCAAGTGAGCTCCTTGTGTCCTGTCTTCTTTATGGTGCACAAATGCATGGACAGTTATAATTTAGCCTTAGGGTGGTATCAGGCAGTAAAGCACACTACAGTAATTATTAGCTCCTGCAGTGTTACTTAGGGGACTACCATCCTAGGGTTGATCTGTAACATTGGTAAAGATTAATAGCAAAACTGCTGCCTTCAGCGTGCAGAGTTTGCTGTGGGTTAAGACCCATGGCAGCCTGCACCATTCAAGAGGGCCATGCAATAAAAATAAAAGAATCATTTCTAGTAAGTTCTGACTCTGATTAAAAAACAATCTTTATGAAATAGATGCTAATAAAATTGCTTTCCTAATTACCCAGAGCTAGTTCATTTCCCAGCAAATATAATAAAACAGTTACTTGGCTCTGATTCACAAAATCTGAACCCAAGCTCATTATTAAGGCATTTAGCAGTGAAAAAGCATGTGTGCATAAGATGCTGTCCCATCAAGCAGAATGCAAGAAATCTTTTGAAGTTAGACCTTTGAAGTCTCAAGTTATTGCTGCATTTTTTTTTAACGCAGGTATTTCAACAAGAGAAAATCTCCCTGTGTTATTTACACAGATGGAACAGGGCACCCTATTAGACCATCATATTCAGCAGAGATTTGAGTTTGAAGTGGAAAGTCTTAATTTAAAGAAATATTTAGAACTGGTAACATTGCACTTCTTAATCTGTGGAACCGTTACAAGGCTGTGAGACTTTTACATAATAGAATAGACCAGCCAATATCCCAAGGCTATTATTGCTATGACTTGTAACATGTTGAAATCTCTTTCATCTGCCTAACCTGGGATTTTGATGATTGTAAATGCGTGAACAGGTTTCAGTTTAGGGGGTTATGTTTATGTTTTATTTATCTTTGTTTATGTTTCTGCTCTCTTCAAAACTTCCTTCAATTTCTAGATGCACAAATGGTCTACCAAGCTCTCCGCTTCTCCCTCAACCAGGAGTCCCCATGACCATTAGAGTCCCCCACAGTGACTACAGGCTATAGGTCCCTGTTTTTAAGAATCAAAAGCATTGGGACAGGACAGAATGGGACACCAGCTTCACAACTGCATGAAGCATATGGAAATCCAAGGCAATGGTGCCTTTCTTAGAGTTTGCCTTTTTTACACTTTAGAAAATACCTATTATCTTTTCCACATGAAATATGTATGATGCACCCAGCTAGGACAGGTACATTCAAGGTTAAAAACTGGATAAATGGGAGCATTAGTGAAAGCATTTTAAAAGTATTAAGAGAACTTAGGAAGTCACCATCCACTTCTCTCCTTCATGGCAGAAACTACAACACTTAAACCCCTCCTGGCAGCCATTTCATGAAGGCGTTTTTCTATCTCCCAAGTCATAGCAATCATTTTGAGCTAACTGGATAAGGTAGACCATGTAGTTAAGGGATACCCAGCAGCCCAAAATCTCATTCCACCTAACTCCTCTATGCCTTGGTTTCCTCACCACAAAATGGAAATAACACTTCCCTCCAGTGCAAACCAGCTGGGAGACTCAAAAAACGAACATATGTAACTCTGATAAGCAGCATTCCTCTGGAATTAAAAATGCTTGGGGAAGAACTTCCAGGAGCAAACAACAGAACCACAGGGATATCAGTAGGAGTAGAGCTAACCAAACATGAAGATTAGTTGCTGCTCTTCCCACGTACAGTGCACAGTGAAATGCTGCACTGGAGCCAGCGCACCTTCATCCCCCTTTGAGCCCCTCAGGCTGTCACAGCTCTGACTCAGAGAAATGCATCATAAAGGTACCATCTATCTGCTTGGTAAGGAGATAAACTTGTGACAGACCAACTGGCCATCCTGGCAGACTGACACACTCTCCTGAGGATAGAAAAGAGGAGAGAAATTACTTTGCAGAGACCTGACCATCAATACCAGCAGCCTCCCTGTCTACAGCTTGTACTTCAATGGAATATGCATGACCTTGAACCCACTCAATACTCACCTATAGCTAGACCTACATTAAAAAAGCCATTCTGTAAACACTTGTATGCCATAAAAGTATCAAATAACCATGACTTCTAGTTTCTTAAAAATTTTCACACTGTCTTTAAAAAACAAAATCCTTTTTGGAAAAAGCTCTCAGCCTAACCTCTATAGACAAAAGGTCTGAACTTAACTGCTTCTCCTTTAAATCAAAGCATCTCTGCATCTTTGGAAGTGACTGTAAGAGCAGGGCCTTCATTAGCTAATTTCTTGGTTGTGCATGAGCCACAAAATAATCCAGCTCCCTCTTTATGGCTGTACAGGTTCTCCTGTACAGGGTAAAAAAGCACTAAGAACTTCTTTCACTCATTGGATTAAGCATCTATGACTCAGAATTCACAATGGAGATGATCTGTGAAGTGAGAAGATACAATTTTTACATAATCTCTTTCTTAACCTCAATCACCCTGCAGCACAGCTAGCTGCAGTTTGTGCACACCTCCTGTCCCCTCCCACCACTTCTGGTGGCATCTGTAGTACTTTAATCCAGGAGGATGCGCCAAGGATAAAATTTCCAACTCAACTTCAGATTGCTTTGTTTTTTTGCAGTAGTAAGTTAGATCCTTAACATTATCTTAATGCACTTTTTTATGGTTTAATTTCCCCTTTTGTGGTGCTGTTTTCCTCAATAAGACTCTAAAATTGAAATCAGATTTCCTCTGAAGGAGCCAGCCTTATTTTCTTCGAAAGCCCAGTACAATACAGTCATTCCACTGAGACTGACAATTTTATTATGGCTGCATTTCCTTTTTGCCTACAAAACGTTTGTTTTATAAATAGGCCTTTTTAATTTAATGTAATTTTTATTTTGTTTTAAAACAGCAGAAACAGTCAAAAAACACACAACACAGCTATAAACTTTTGGTTTTGTTATACACTCCTTCCTTAATTTACTTTTCTTTGGCTAAGGAGGGGAAATCAACTTTTTACCTAAGGCAAAATGTATGTAAAATTTCAATCTAAAGTAAAACTCGGCTCCTCTTTCTTCAAGCTATATCTCTGAAGATGTGGTCTTGTAATTTAAAATAGAGAGGGAGAGGGGTGGGAAACAACTAGAAACAAAAAACTACATTGCACTTTAATGAATGAGACAACTACAAGCAGAAACATGATGAGGACTGTGGAAACTAAGCAACTGGCAATTGCTTTTACAATTTTTACACTATTCACAAGGGGTATTTTCATCACGTGCTTCATTTTGAGCATGTGAGAAGCTGTGTTGGCCTCAGTGGCTTTTTTTTTTTTTTTTTTAACATATTTAGGATTGCATAAGTGCTTAAGCATCTTCTAGAATTACAGTTTCCCTTTGGACTGTGAAATTAAACTTCTATCTCTTTGCTCCAGGAGGACACAAAGCCTACTGTTGAGAGCTCTGGTCTCCTTATGGTCTCACGAGCCATATCCACGCAATGTGGCACGAGCTACCTTGACTATGAGCTGGTTCAAGCTGCTGGTCCCACACACCCGCATCTTCTTCCTCCATAAACCAGGGTGGAAGGGGAAGGGAGGAGAGGGAAAGGTTTCTATCCTAGGCACATCCATTCCAACAGCTCTTGAACAGAAAACAAGAAAAAAAAAATCTTTCTGACACACAGGATTACTTTTATAGATCACTATTACTGTAGATTACTTTTTATATTTTTGTAGTTGTCAACAACTGGCCTGAATTGCTCTGCAATGGTTTAAATTCTGGTAACAGGTTTCATATTGTCACTATAACATCTCAGTATATTAATTAGTTTTCAAGACCCCCAAGCAATAAAAATGTAGCCATTCAAGGTCACAGTTTGACTTATTTACAATTGACGTATAACTTGGCAAACTCTGCATTCAGCTACTTCATACAATAGAAAATATATTGTCATTCAGGTTAACAAAAGACTCTTTTCTTTGCCACCTCCCTACAATGGCCCTGCAAATGAACATCGCCTGAATAAAATCCTAACCACATTTTCACTCTCATTAACCACAGTAGGGTATCACACAATTTGCCTGGCTCCTACTTAGACCACTGTGCACCATTTTACTAGCAGCAGTTTGATGGGTTTTATGGCAGGTGATATATGGAGTGGGAGTTTCGGGAGTCGTAAACAGAAGCCACAGTGTATCACAATGTGGTTTAGGGATATAATGACTGTGTTGTAAAGCAAAGGATGACAATACTGCACTAGGCTTGAGGTAGTGAACCAATAGACCAAACAGCTCAACATAATTCAAGCTACAAACAGAGGATCCTAGGTGTGTGCTGGCCTTCCTATATCTTTCATTAATTACTCTTGATGAATTTGAATAAGAACTACTAAAACCAATATAAATCTGCAGCCAAGAGAAAAATTATAGAGTATCTCCTTTTATTTCTTGGAAGAAGTTCCTCTCTCCCAGTGCATATATACACACCCCATATTATCAATTCTTAAGCAGCCTTTTGTGTCTCCAGCTATACAGTCCCCTTTGCTGCTGGGGCTGCCATCGCTTATTAACACACCAGAACAAACAGTGGCTTGGAGACCTTTTATACACATGCAGGGGGGCAGGTGATGCTCTTAGCTACATCTGCAAAAGCTGGGCTGGGTGTCCCACTGAACAGAAAGATCCCCTCTCAATGTTTTGTTCATATTTATTCATGCTTTGAAGTCAGACAATGTTCTGCCTTCTTCAAGGGCCTCTACAGTGTTCTTCCAGCCCTACAGATACTCTTAATTCCCATATGAGCTGACTGATTTTTGAGGATGATCCATTTACTACTGGTTGGTCCCATTGTAAAGTATTTGGATTGGGATTTCTGCAGTGATCCTGTAGCGTTCAATCCATGCAACTCTTGCAAAGGGTTTTGTTTTTGTTTTATTTTTTCGTTCTTGATATTGGCTAATTATGGGACAGAATAAGAAAACTGTCTCCCTGGTTCCCAAAGCTGTGTCATTAGCCACATTGTTATAGATTGGTGTCAGTGACAGAGCTGTCTCCCATCTTTAAAAACCTGTTCAGCTGCATTTAAACTAAATAATAATACTTAGCACATATAGAGCTTTGCATATTCAAAGCTCTGTACAAACATCAATTAATTAATCTTCATAACATCCCTGTGAGGTAGGTAAGTATTATCTCAGTTTTACAGATGGGGAAACAGACACAGAGAGGTTAAGTAAAATGAGAAATAAAGGTGGAGGTGTACTGGTTAATTTGGAATTGCACTTTGTGCTGTTTGAAAAATTAGAAGGTGCTGTACCAGATCTCCATTACTCTGTCAGAGGAAGAAACATTTTGATGTGCTGACTCCCGTGGTAGGAGCCATTGCTGCAATCAGGCACCTTGAAGCTGAACTTTCATGTTCTCTGGCTGGGGAGTGCACGCAAAAAAATCCCCCCTAAAGATATGCCTCTGCTTACAGTAAAATACAGGTAGACATATCTCCTGCTTCCAAACATACTCCATAACTATTAGCGAAGATTCTGAGATAAATAACCTGTTTTAGTAAAACTACCAAGACAGAGCTAAGGAATGACCTGCTTGGAGGGCCCCTAATGATTTATGCCAAAGTCTCCAGATAATTGTTCTTTTCTCCCGTCACCTGTATTGTCCAGTCATGGACAGCACCAGGGAGGAACAGACCTCTTTGTGTCCCACAGAAAGCAGTCTCTAGTCCAAAGAAGCAGTGACTCTGCCTAGCCTCCAAAAAGAAAAAAATACGAAGTGCAAGAGACACACAAGCTTGAGGGAATCACCCCGAATTGCTAAAGGAATAACCGAGAATTCTCATTTGCTTTCCTGAAGCTTTAGTGGTTTTGATTTTCAAAGAAGAACCATTAATGAAAGAAAAATTCCAATGTTCTACTACCTAAACCTATGTTCTACTGCCTGCTGCTGTATACCTACCATGTTATTTTATCCTTGTTGTTTTAATAAAGAACTCTCCCCATCCATTTAATATTCAACACGCCCTCAACATGTGGACTTTATATTAAGTAGGAAAAGTGTACAATTTACATTAAGTGGATTTTGGGGGCAAAGGGAGACGGAGTAGGTGTTTGCTCCCTCTACCCCTTGCATTAACCTACACAAGCAGTGAAGAGGGAACAATTGCTGGGATAGCAGCTCAGCAGAAAAGAAACCAGAGAACCAGGGACTGTGGATCACAGGCTGAATGTACATGGACAATAGCATGCAGCTGAGAAAAAGGCAAATGCCATACCATGACGTTTAGACAGAAGTAGAGCCTGCAAGACTCCTAAAGCAAGGCTTGCACTTTTCTGAGTGCCAGAGAGGCCTCACCTGGGGCACTGTGTTCTCCTGCAGGCATCATGCTTGATGAAAGGCATAGCCCAAGCGGAAAGAGTTCAGAGGAAAGTCAGGAGAACAATCATAGCTCTACAAACCATGACTTGTGAGGAAAGACTGAACACGGTGGGGTTGTTTGCTCTAAAGAGATGTCTGTGGTGAGACATGATAACAGTCTTCCACTGTATCAAAGTCTGCAGCAAAGTGGAAGGGAACAATCTGTTTTCCATGCCCATGACCAAAAGGACAAGAAAAATCTGGCAGCAAAGAAGATTTGAGTCACATATTAGGAAAAAACCTTCCAACCGCAAGAAGAATGAATCTCTGGAAGTTGGCAAGAGCCATATGGAGTTTCTCTTCCAAGAGAGAAACTTGTCATGAAGCGCTATGCAGAATGACCTTCCTCAAGGTCTCTTGCATCTCATTTCCAGTGGAATTGAGTGCACCCTCAGCAAGTTTGCTGACAACACCAAAGTGTGTGGTGAGATCAACACACTGGAAGGAAGGAGGGATGCCATCCAGGGGGTCCTTGACAGGCTTAAGAAGTGGGCTTGTGCAAACTGCATGAAATTCAACATGGCCAAGTGCAAGGTCCTGCACCTGGGTCAGGGCAATCCCAAGCACAAATACAGGCTGGGTGGAGAATGGATCGCAAACAGTCCAGAGGAGAAGGACTTGGTGGTGATCGTGAACAAAAAGCTCAACATGACCCAGTAATGTGCACTTGCAGCCCAGAAACTCAACCATCTCCTGGGCTACATCAAAAGAAGTGTGCCCAGCAGGTCAAGGGAGGGGATTCTCCCCCTTTACTCAGCTCTCATGAGACCCTACCTGGAGTACTGTGTTCACTTATGGAGCCCTCAACATAAGAAGGTCATGGAGCTCCTGGGCTCCTGGGGAGACTCCAGAGGAGGGCCACGGAGATGATCCAAGGGCTGGAGCACCTCTGATATGAAGGCAGGCTGAGAGAGTTGGGGTTGTTCAGCCTGGAGAAGAAAAGGCTCTGGGAAGACCTCATAGTGGCCTTCCAGTATCTGAAAGGGGCCTACAGGAAAGCTGGGGAGAGGCTTTTTACAAGGCTTTGTAGTGAGAGGATAAGGGGTGATGGAGTAAAACTGGAGGAGGGGAGATTTAGATTATACATTAGGAAGAAATTCTTTAGTGTGAGGGTGGTAAGACACTGAAACAGGTTTTCCAGGGGAGTTCTGGAAGCCGCACCCCTGGAAGCATTCAAGGTCACGTTGAATGGGGCTCTGAGCAACTTGATCTAGTGGGAGGTGTCCCTGCCCATGCAGAAGGGTTGGGATTAGATGATCTTTAAGGGTCCTTCCAACTCAAACCATCTGATGATGATGATAATCTTGATGTCCGATGTTGGGTGTCAGAAAGCAGAGGTGCTCTGAAGAGATCAATTTTTGCTGCCATGGTGCCCAGTGTACAGCCAGGCCACAACAGCCTTAGTTATTATGGGAAGAGGTGTGCTAATGTTTTAACTAGATAATGTCATTGGTTGTATAACACTCACATAACCAATCCCATATCCTTCCTGCTAAACTTGTACTCTCGTAACAGCTAGATGCCAGAATTTGAGGATTTTAGTAGCCAGTACAACCTCAGGCATGTTCAACCTGCAGGCAGAAGTGTGGCTGCCATGGAGCCCTGAAGGCTGGCAACGGAGTTTAGGGATCACCTTTCCCACTCAGGGAGCTCCAGGCACCTCCAGCCAGTCAGTACCTGTGCATCTCTCTTTGCTAAAAATGTTTGCTCTTTTCAATATCTTCCTCCATGTGTATTGACTTTCCTCCTCCCTTCACCTTCCCTCAGCAGTTCCTTTGATTACATCTTTCCTCTCCTTCACCCTGTTGGCTTCTTTCGTAATCTCTTTTAAACAAAAAGTATGTCCAGCGCGTTTTGAGTCAAAGTCACAAACACGCAATGTTTAACTGGGAACGAAACAGGAAAAAGGAATGTGCCAACCCTAGCAAGTGCGGGATGCTTTGTCTACTTTATATTTAATATGCTGCTCTGAACATCCCCTCTAGCCTCTTCTGACACAAAACAGTGATTTGTCTGAAATCATTTGGAGGTTGCTGATCTTTTGGTGCCTGCAGAGACCACTAGCTTTTGGAAACAGATGCCTGATCCTAAAAGTAACAGAACTGTAAAGCAACTCCCCTCTCTGCTGGCTACGGTCTCTTGCAAGGCAACTACAGCACTGGAAAACTTCTAAGATCGTCACAGTTGAAGAGCTATCAGTAAAATATAATTCACTTAAAAATATTAAGGCAAGTTTGTTCTTTTAGAATTTTCCATGCTTACAAAGAAAAAAATAGCTGATGCACACACTAAACCCTTATTCTGCAGTTGTACAGTTCTGAGTACAACAACCCATTCCATGCATTATCTGCAAGAATCAATTGACTGCTTCCTCTAGAGTTCTTCCTCTTACAGTGTTATTTTGCACATGTTGCACCTCTCATTCTCTTTGAACAGCCCTGTTGGCTTTTGTGGGTGATATTAGATTTGACCTTCTTTTCAGATGCCTGTAATTTCAGGAGATTGTAGCTGTTCAAGATAAAATGTCCTTTACTCTTTTTGAACAAAATACGAGTTGTTGGTGTCTTGCAACAAGAACAAGGATCCTTCTCCTGAAAACCTGTAATACATAAGTGCCTGAAGGTGCCCTTACATGTGATGTTCTACACAGCACCTTCAAATCCAAAAAGAGTCCCTCACAAGTGAAGCCCACACCTTGGAAAACGAGAGACAAGATTTGCTCCAGGTTATTTTATGCATTGGCATGCTGAGGTAGCCCTAGAGTTGGGAATAGCACAAGGGTGCCCTTCCCTCTTGTCTCCTACAGAAATCCCAGACAGCCTGCCCTCTGATTTAAATGAACAAAAAAATGAACAGGAGTTAATTAATTTACTACAATATTGATATGACTAAATGAAAGCAGCATGTGAACGACCAAGAAAAACTCACTGTCATTCACAGGCTAAACAAGGGACTGGGTGGTTAATAAAGGCTTAGACAGTAAACCCTTGTATTTCCCTGATGTTAGAGAACCAGCATAAAACCAGCTCTAAAGACAGAGACAGCATGAGATGGTAGTATTTTCAACAAACCAATTTAGAGGTGATAGAAAGGAGCAGTAAAATTCCTGTGTAGCAAAAAATAATGCAAGAGTAGTGGGGGGAAAAAAAAAAAGTCTGTGTGGGTAACTAGAGAGAGATTCCAGGTACAAGTGAGATGTCCCATTGCCTGAAATGAAAGACTATTTCTTTGAAACTTCTAGTTTAGTAGACCTGAAGAGTTCAGGTAAGCAGTGGAAAATTCCAAACAAATCTCAGCTATTCTGGCCTGTTTATCTCTACTATTAATGTTGTTCACCCAGAGATTATTTAACTTACCTATCGTTAATTTTATTTCTAGCATGTATATGGTCTTCCTACCCATGAGTGGCTCTTGATGCAACTATCACAAAAACTATTATTATTTTGTAATAGCACTAGGGAAATGCAGTTATTGTTAAATTAACTCACATTCATGAAATGCAATAAACACTTTTTAAGACAAAACATGCTTTAATTTTGTTTGATGGAATTCATTAGGGGAAAAACAAAAACAAAACAAACAAACAAAACAAAAAACCAAACAAAAAAAAATCAAAAAAACCCAAACACCTCTGAAGTGAAATATAGAGCTGCCATAGGTTCAACCCACCTCATTTCTATGAAAGGAAGAATCATATGCTCAGCACAGGGAAATAGAACCAGCTTCTCCATAGGGTTTTCTTTTTGGTTAACAGCCAGCTAAAAGAGATCAAGTATTTATAGTTGCAGAAAATTTTCTAACCAGGACAGTAGAGGAAGCAGCTGAAATCTGAGGAGGTAAGGTGGTGAGCTGACTTTTCCCCTATTAGGGGTGGCTTCACTAGTCCTGGGCTGACCAAAGATTTTGGGTGACATTTGGCTTTTTCCTCCTCAGAAGGAAACCAGAGCATAGAGGAGAGGTGACTGCTTTCTGGGAAACCAAGCCAAAGGCAAATCTCAGCCAGCAGAAGCAGTTTTGTACCTGCATTAAAATGGTGTGTTTCACTGAGCACTTAAAAAAAAAAAAAGTCAAATGCAATATTGCAGCTGTTTTCAAACCTAGCATGTATGTTTTGCTTGAAGCAGGAATTCCCACTCATCATATAAATCAAGGCGAAAAAGAATAAGAATTCTCTTCATCTTGTATCTTTTGGGAGCTGGTGTTAGACAGCAGCAAAGACAAGATGCTAGTTATGGTTTCTCCAAGCTCTGCAACTTAAGGACACTTGGGAGCACCAGGTTCAGAAGTTCATACAATACTGGAGAGATCAAATGCATCTCATTAGAAAGTAGCCTCTCTTTCCCCATGCTTGTTCAGCATGCTTGTTCATATCCCCACTAAGACACTTATTCTGCATCACTTCTTCAACTCTCATATCATATACTGCTTATTTTCATATCTTTCTGCAGTTATTTTTACAGTGACTTGTACAACCACTTCCTGGAAGAAGGACCTTTGCCATCCCTTGCAAATGGGAAACTGCCTGGGATGCCACACTTGGACACCAGCAATAAACACTGACGGGAAGAAGAGGAGCCTGCAAGGCGCAAGCACTCTCAAACGAGCAGCAGAGTCCAAACGAGCACTCAGCCCTGCAAAGCCACTAAGCTGTGACTTGGCATCTCCTGAAAACAATGCAAAATTATCATCAGCTTGTGCAAGGGCAAGATCTCAGCCACCCAAAAATTCACTGATTCCTTTGTAATGGGCTTTGATAATGACTATTAAGAGAAGGAAGCAATCTTTTGAATCTAATGTAAAACCACAAATGGACTGTTATGTCAGGGATCCCATGCAGCATCAGCTACAAAAGAGGTACTCAGTTCTTCACACACAACAACAGGGATATGCAAATATTGTCCCCACAATCACCACTGACTTTGTGGGAGTAACTCCCCTTGCTCTTTGAAGACGTTCTCTTCTTGTCTGGTACCTGGCTATTATTAGCATTAATAATTATTTCATATACAATTCATGTGAGAAAAGCTCCTCTGGGGACAGCATTATTTGTTATGCTCTCTAAAAAAAATTAGAAGTTTCCAGGGTGGATATCTATTGCTTCCATTTTTAAAATTCCTGCTTCACTCTGAAGAAAATGATGATGCCTTTGCCACTTTTTGACATGGACCTGAACTCGGCATTCTAAACAGGACTATGCAGAATTGAATTACATTTCATCTCCTTCAGCAATCCATCTTTTCCATTTATGTTCATTTGATGTAGCTGCAGAAGTATTGAGTGCTGCAAGATATACTTAGTTTTCCAAAGCATGCAAGTCGTTATGAATGGCCTTGTGTCCAGGTAAAGGTTAAGGAGGTCCTTTGTTGTTCTAGTTTAACTTGTCCCTGACACTACAGCCTAATCATTCCACATAATAACAGTCCTGATACACAGGCCTGAGTCAAAGTCACAAGTCAATAAATCCATTCCTTCCTCCCTTTCAGGCAAAGTGTTGAATAGCACTGAGTGTGCAGTGTCACAAAACCCTGCAGTCTATCACATCAAGGTCGTCTGGTGTACAGTGCGAAAAACTTTCTTTAAGTGCCTCACACGTTCAGAAGGAGACGATACGTTGTATGGACTAAGGAGTACACTTCAGATCCTTCGGTGGAGATTAAAATAGGGACCTGACATAAAAATAGTTTTAGATATACTTGCTTAATCTTCTGGCTGTTGCTGTTGCTTGGAATTTGTCAGGCTTGGGGGAGGGGAGCTGCACTGCTGCTCAGAAAAGGCTCAACCCCTTGCAAAGAGCACAGCAGCCCCGTGCTACCTTCTCTACCAAGACTCCTCATACGTGCAAAGACAAGTTATAGTTGAAGGCTGGTGTATTTTATTTGCTGAGGTTCACTGTGCATTTGAAGTCTATTCTAATAGTCTAATTCCAGTAATGTGAATTGTTTGCCCCTGAGAAAAGAGACATAGCACTACATACTGAATCATCTCTTCACCTTTAGTTAAAAAAAACCCAAAACAAAAACCCAAAACCACCCAAACCCTCAGGTAATGGGTCTCTGGAAGAATACAACACTGAGTTACAGTTTGTTTACTTTGTTAAGGGACTTCCAGGTTCATAAATTCTTGTGGTGGAGTAGGAGAGTGAGTGTAAATTAACTTGAATAATAGGACTGTGTACTTTCCAATTGTCTAATGCATTTCCCAGAGAAAAACTAGTCAGGCTTTTCAACTATCTTCTTTCCCTCTTATTCCTTAATTAGTGGGTGCGCTTGGTGTATAACAAGCGTGGGCTTATTAGAAATACCTAAATGAAGGTGTTGTGCATGTTTCTCCACGCCTCTCTGCCTTCTACCTCAGCTCCATTCAGCAACAGATTTCCCAGAGTCTTGGGCTTTTCTTTTCCAAATTGTGCAGTGGTTTTATGATATTGCTAAAGGTCCACTATGGATTTAGAAAGAAACTCTTAAACCAATTTTCACATTTGTTCAAAGGAAGACAATGAACCCTGGTCTCCAGCAGTGAAAGGCTAATGCACTAACTCACAGCTCCACCCTGCTCCCCTTTCATCTATCATTTCAACTGGTTTGCAGTGTCAGGGAAAACAGAGGATGCCATATCCCAGCGATTCAGGGAAGTAAGAAGGCAGTCATAGATACTAGGATTTCTGAACATTGCTGTGCTCAAAAACCAACTACTCCTGTAGCATTTCAGGGAGCCAAGGCAGCTGAGAGGACAATGCCCAGGGAAGATCCTGCCGTCCTCCAAGAGCTGCAGCTCACAAGCAGTTATGTTATCCACAAAATATCATACCAGGTTCAATCTATGAAATATCTGAGATGCCTGAAACCCAGCTAATTCCAGCCTCCATGGGGAGCACTTTTTTTTGCCAGAAAATTTTACTTTCTCATCATCTAGCACAAAGGTCCAGAAAGTTGGCACATGCTCACCCACTTTAGCTATTTATCCAAGCATCACCATGGATCAAGCAGGAAGGTGCCATGAGTTCTCATCAGGAGCATTGCCATGGCAGTTTGAGTTGGGATTTACAAGGTATGTTGCAAAATGTGCTTGCCCTGCCCTGGAATCCAGAAAATGTCTGTGCAAGAAAAACTTTGAGAGGAATTATGAGCACCAGAGAATAAAAGGCATCAAATTATGATCTACTAAATGGAGTCACCACCGCATGTCTTTTTTGAAGTCTCCAGACTTTGAACTAAGTAATTGTCCTCAACTTGCTGGTCACCTGTAGTCTGCAGCTCTGAAAGTAGAGCAAAGATTGAGATTTTATATCTGTGCTTATTACAATTGGTCGTAATTATCCCAATGAAAATAAAGTAAATCCTTTCCAACAAAAACTAGAGCAGAGATCTCACATTATTGAATTATTATGGATTTTGTATATTATACCTGAAAGAACACAAGTATAACACACTCAACTGCCTCTCCTCTCAGCAGAGGAGGTTCACTAGAGCAAGAAAAAATTGGGGACAATACAGAGTTGCCATCCTACCTGAGAAAGGAAACAGTATAAATGAAGCCTGTGTTGCACCTGCGAGGCCATTTGTCATGCTCTCGTACCTGGTGCAGTATACACTCATTAGACAGTGTGTTCTGCTGGATGTGACACTCGGTGCCATGGCAAAACTCTCAAGAGTTCAACTGTCACTTTCTGATTTACACCAGTCTATCTTTACGGATTTCTCTGACACGGTGGGATGCCTGTGATAGCTACATGCTTTCTAACAGGAAGAACATTTGAAATGCATTTCCTTAAGGGCTTTGAAGCCTTCTGCTGTATGCAGATTGCATACTAGGTATGGAGGGTAGCCTGCTTGTTTTGTTGGAGGGAAATGGAGTAGCAAACTAAACGAGGTGCCAGGATGCCCCCACTCCCGCTGCCCCAGCACAAAGCCTCGTCTGTGCACACATCTAATCACGTGTTTTGTTGCTGCCTTTTGGGAAGGCAGCATACTGAAGATCAAAAAGTAAATATTAAGACCACCTATTTTAACAGCTCTGGGGAGAACATCTGGAGAGAGAAGTTTTATGACTCTGTTGGCTCGTGTCCTTTTGAAATGTTTTCAGTGCAAAATGATGTACTTCTCTCACATTTTACTTCCACCGAGACAAGCTGCTCAGTGGCATACTGGGATGCCATGCCACAAATATACTCATTGTGCTGTCAGCCAAATATCACTTCCCAACAGTGCCTACAACTGACTTCAGAAAATCCATCGAGTTAACTTCTGGAATGGGAAAGTTTTGTCAGCGTCATCTCCAGCTACTGCTCTGTATTGTCACTAGCACATCATGCTTCCCCATTACTGTTCCTGCTTCCATGTTGTGATCAGCCTTCAGCTTGAGCAACCTCATTCTGCTCCAGTCCTTCACTGTCACATAGTCTGGAGACAACCTTCTGATTTCTAGCCCTTCTCTCTGCACCTTGGAACACTTTGGGGTGAAGGATGTCACAGAGGTCCAACTACCGTGAAAAAGTTTTTCACTGTGGGAGTCCAGGTGACATAAAAAGAAATTCCAACAGACAGACCACCATCATTCCTCACCAGGAGTTGTTCAAAGTCGGACAACAGTAACACTGAGATTATTATTACTCCTGGAGGTGCCTCTTTGTCAAATGTTTGCTACTCTAGTACCTTCTTCATTAGTCACCTGTTGCCCTCCCAGTAGAACCTGTGTCCTTGTGGTTGCACTACTCATTCACAGAACTAAAACTTGAACACACTGAATTTATGGCTTCTCAGCTAAGCTCTCAACATGCAAAAGCATCTCCCAGCTGCCTACCATATAGCAGCCTGCAAACCAGCAGCAGTACCAGAGCAGGGGTAGTATTACATGCACATGAGAACACCTGAATTTTACGAGACCACGCTGTGCCCCTGCAGTGACAGAAATGACGCTGACCCTTGGCATTTTGTTCCAGAGCGGTTGAACAACTTTGAAGCAAATGCCCAGATTTTCCTCACTGATGGCACAAGGCAATTTCAGCATGCATTGCCTGGTGTGCATTAGCCAGTTTCCACTCAGAAAAACAGAACCAGAAGTTCTGTTCCAGGTACAGACCAAATCACTCTAATCGCTGGTGCTTGGTGGAAACATTTTGACAATTGAGTCTAATATAAAGTCAATCCCACCCATCACATACACAAAGCCATAGGAGAGCAACTGTTGCCATCCAACCTGCACCCAGCTATTTCTTTAAAAATATGTAATTCCTAGATATTTTCTTTAAAAATATCCCTTTAATAACATTAAAAGATTCTCTTCACCAAATAGATAAGGGAGATCAGGGTGTCAAGGCTCCTGACCAGGTGGTCAGTTACATCCCTAAAACTGAGTGAGATCTTAGCCCCACTGAAGTCAAAATAAGCAGCCCATTGACCACAACAGGAACAGGCTGCAGGCAATCTGTGGAGCAAGCATTTACTCTGCCCAAAAAGGGACTCCAGAGCCAGCTTCTCTATGTGGCAGCACAGAACACTAACCTCAGGGTCACCAGGGCAACTCTGAGTTTACCTTTCAAAAAAAAAACCTCTCAGTATTTCCTTCAGCGGAATATTTGATCGCAAGTGTAAGTTTGTCAAATACCATCTCTGACCTCCAAAGCTTTTATTGATTACCTGCAAGTCCATTGTGTTGCATTACACTCACTAAGGCTACAAGACAGTGAAGTCAAGAATAACCTAAAAAGTCCAATTCTAAAAAGATACAAGAAATAGTCCAATTCCCAAGTTAACGAATGGTGCTACAATTAGCTTTGCAATAGAGGGACAAGAAATATTGAATTATATTGCACAGAGTGCAAGAAAATTTCATCAAAAGAGTCTTTGAAATTCTGAAACTCCACACAAAACTGAAGGAGACAACAGCCTTTTCCAAATGATAATGTCTGTGGAGACTAGTGGGTGTTACTGCAATTGTGTTAATTAATGTTTCCCACACTAAAAAAATAACAGCAGTAAGATTTAGACAACAGTATTCTGCTACCAAAACTTAAATCCCACTCTCTCCTAATCAGATGTAACCCACAGAAGTGAGGGAGAAATAGGAATTCCAACATGAAAATCCTTTCATGAATTCTTCCACCAAAAGAGAGGAGGTTATTTAGTCCTTGTCTCATACACAGTTCATTTGTGCATAAATCCCTGGATGCCATAGGAAAGTCCCAGTAGTACAATGATACACTGGGGAAAAAAAAAAAAAAAAAAAAAAAAAGCAAAACTCAACTGTCCAGTTGCAAGAAGTAGCAAAACATTACATTTTTCAAATTGAATGTGGATTAATTATTTTTGAATGTTTATCACACTCTGGTTCCCAAGGATTTCCAGGAGATGGAGTCAACTAGAAAAACTCCTCACACTGACCTGCAGAGGAGGTTTTTCTATCCTCTGCAGTTGGTCACACTGCAACACATTTTCATACTCTGGTGAAAACAGAAAGGAAATACAAATGGGTAGGGAAAATCAACCAGGGCTTCTAACAGCAGAAACCAGCATTTTGTAGCTGGAGAGGTAGGAAGAAGCAGAGACTGGAGCTTAGAAGTTGGCAAGCACTGTTTATGAGCATTCTAAAGGTGAGCATTGGAAGCCTGAAATCCCTTTTTCCCTCTTATGGAGAGCCTAACTTTATTTATTTTAGCCAAAAGCTGTGCTGACAGACATAAACCAAGAAAAGCCTAAACTCTCATTCTCTAAGAACTGTCTCTTCAGCTGGACATACAAGATCTTTTTATTAAATTTCTAGTGAAAATACACATATTTTCCACCTCCTCTTTGCCAGGCTAAAAATGTTACCTCCCCATGGGACAGAGAAATGGGGAACACCACCTTGTGTGTCCACCAAAGGCTCATGAATTTGGGTTGTGATACATTCAGTGGGCAAACTAACAGAAGAAAAGCTGGTGGGAGCACAAGTACTATTTGCCTTTCCTTGCTTGTTGCAGACTGGCAGCAGCACATGGGCAGCACACATGTATAGGTTGGCATGGGAGAAGAATAGAGTTAAATGTCCATGAAACAGTTGGGTTATTGCAGAAGGGCCCAGGTGAGACTGAGTTACTCAGTCATCATGTTTCACCCTTGCTGGTAAAGCCTGTTACCTGCCTCTGTACTACCTTAGAGAAATGGTTAGAGGCTCTCAAAGTGTTTACCCAGGCAGCTTGAAACCAACAGAGGGTTAAGGGGCCATGTCTGACTCAAAAATTAATTATTTTTTTTTAAAATTATTGGCATTAAAAACATTTTGTAATTTTGTTGAATGCCTTTCTTTTTTTATATCTTGTGGTGTTAACAGTTGGACTTGATGACCTTAAGTTCTTTTCCAACCAAAACGTTTCTATGATTCTAAGGCTCCACTCCCCTAGTTATTAGCCAAACCTAGGAACAAGGGAGAGAAAGCAAGGACAGTTCTGCCTTATGAGGGGAGGAGCTGTTGCACAAGCTGCAACCAATGAATTTCTCAAGGTCACAGCACAAGTCTGGACCAAAAGCAGAAGAGAAGCCACTGTCCTGGTGCATGGCCGTGATCAAACCCAAACTGAGGCAGCTGCAGCTCCCAAATAACCTGGTGATCCTGTGCTCTACCTCTGCTCCCCTCTTCTTCCTCCTGCCCCACATACCACACATTGGACTCTTTAAATCTGACATTCTGATTTAGCAAAAGCCTGGACATTTCTTTCCTCTTTTATGGAAAAAAAAAAAAAAAAAAAAAAAAGGTTCTTGTAAAAGGGAATGAAAGTGATACAGCTGTGGTTGTGATTAACATAGTTCAGGGTTGAACTGAATATTGCTTCTTCCCTGCAGTATTTTTAATTACACTCCTGATTTCATATTTGGAGACCGTCATAGACCTGTTCTGGTAAATTGTCAAGCAACCACAAGTCAAATATGTGTTAAATATGAGAATATACTGCCATTTTTATCTGATTTGTGGTTCATTCACACTATGTTATCTACTTTTAATTAAATACCATAAAATACACATGGTCAGCAGTTTGACTTTTCATTTCCTTACAATGTCAGTAATTCAGCTTGATTGTTGCCACCTACCATAGAATTGCATTTTAAAGATGTTACCCCTGCACGGTGCAGATTCAATATCAGAACAATTTAAAATAGTAGCTAAAAATAACTACCACCTACTTAGTAGCAGCTCTGCCTTCAACAGTCACATGCAGATTCATGACTCTTTGCCTGCCTGACTAGGACAGGCAGCCTTGGAAGGTACTGCAGTGGCCTTGATTTTGGGGAGGGGGGGCCATGTTGGGTTTTGTTTTTGTATGAAATGCTTGTGTCATCTCAATGTTGATTGATAGTCTACCTTGTTCATTAAGGATATGGCTTGGATTTTGCTAGATTACCCCAGGCATTGGAATTAAGAACCTTCCTACTGGAGGCATGTTATGCATGGACTTAAAGTTCACCACTTCATTAATAACACTCCACAGCTGGACATTTTACATGCCACTCTGATATATGACTGTTTAGGTGCATTTTTTTCCCTCCTACTACTCCTTTGAAGGGAACTGAGTCTTTTTCAGCATATTTTTTTTCTTTTACTTCGAGGTTATATTGCTACAGTCCTGCCTGGATTTCTTTGAGAGTAACTGGACAACTTGCTTTGACCACTGAAAACAAACCATTTAAACTAGACAGAGCCTCAATGGCTGAACATCTGTAAGAACGACAGAGCAAACATAGCAGCAGGAGCATCATATCAGACCAAAGGCAAACCCAGTGATTTGTCTCCAACAGTCCCAAAACAGCAGATACCCAGCAAAGGAGAACAGAATCAGCCCAATAATAATTCTTGAACACCCTCCCAGCCTCTAGCAATTTGCATGACAAATAGCATCTTTGCATATAACAGTCCCTGATAAACTTTCTTCCCCCACAAATCTGTGCATTTTCTAAACATTTGAAAATTTTCAACACCCACCATGCCCTGCACAAAGGAGTTCCCTGTGTATGTGTGTGTGCCAGGAAGCAGCAACATTTTTTTTTTTTTGCTCTGAAGCCTTAATCGATAGCTTTATTAGATGCTCCTTCACTTTGTGTTAAAAGAAACAATGAACCATTGTTCCATGCTCTTCATCTCAATGCTAGTATTTATCATCTTACAACCCTGTCTTATCCTCCCATTTTTTTTCCAAGCTAAAGAATTCTAGATTATTTTATTATTTGTCATATGAAGCCATTCTCTGACTGTAATCATGCCTTTTCCATGTCTTTTCAACTCCTGCTGTGTCAGAAGGGATGGAGCTGAACCAAGTACTCAAGATGTGGGCAAAGAATGGATGTCTAAAGTGCTGAAGAGCATCTCTTCTTTTGTGTCTCCTCTTTTGTTTTGCATTACTTTTCTTATAGCTCCTAGCAGCAAGTATGTTTTGGTTTTGGTTTTTTTTAACAAATGCTAAGCACTGAGGTGATATTGTCAAAGCACAATGTTATAACCACCCCTTTTTTTCCCAAGTTATTCCATGTTCATCATAATCAATGCAATGCTGGGATTTTCATGCCACGTCTCTTCCTCTCTTATATCCCCACTGAATTTCATCTCCCACTCAATTGCTCAGGGACACAGTATGAAAAGGCACTTCCCCAGTTCTTTGCAGCCAGCCTTTGCCTTTATTATCCTGAATAAGCTGACATCACCTCCAAATTTGTCATCTTATTGTTCACCCCATTTTTTTAGAACACGTATGAAAATACTAAATACAGGCTGTAGCACATGGCTCTGGAAGTGGTGGTGACCTCTCTATTCCTCTCCCTTGTTTACCATCTTTTAAACAATTATCTACCAATGCAAGAAACTTATGGAGGTTATTTCCTGTAAGAACCCTAGGTGAAGCACTTTTTCAAATGCCTTTATGAATTCTCTGAGGAACATATCACCCAGATCTCTTTGTTCATTTGCCTGGGGACTCCTTCAAAGGGCTCCTAAAGATTTGTGAGCCTTGTCCTCCCTTTTCTTTCTTGAACATACAACTTCAGCATTTTGAAGGATGCTTTCTTGCTTCTAATAATCTGTTTCACCCTATGATTTGTCATGTCAGCTCTCCTTTGGTCTTTCTGAAGTCATTTGAAGAAAAACAGGTGATGAACATTCCCTCAGAAGTGCTTAAGGGATAGTACTAAGATATTTGCAAGATATCAACAACTAACTTCCAGAAAATACATTGGGGGAGGGGTATTTTGTGCTCCATCAGTGAAAGATCTAATCGGCAGACTAATTCCCAGGTGTCAGAAGCCCTATAGCATCTTTCTTGGCCAACACTATAAAGCATGTGGTTAAGTTTCCCACACACAGGCAGACTTTGGTTCTGGAATATTTTAACATGACTGATCGCTTTTGGCAAAATTTAGAGAAGCCTTAATCTGTGGCAGCAGCTATGATTAGACCATGGAGAAAAGCCCCAAGCCACCTATGCTGTGGTGGCTGTCTGCTGAGCACAGGTTGGGCAGGTCACATCCAAGACCTCTAGCCCTTTGTGTGGCTTTCCCCAGCAGCAGGACCTCTCTCTACAGTCGGGTGGATTTCTGTATCCACTTTTGGGTGTCAGAAGTCAAAGACAGATATCCAGCAGCTAGAGCTCACATGAGAGAAACACAAGCCATGTGGGACAGCTGAATAAACAGGGGTGTTTATCCTCAATAATTAAAACTGAGGAGGTAGGAAAAGAGTCTTCAAGTGAAGATTCCTTCCAAGAAGCAAGGTGCTTTGTTCTCTCTGTCCAGAGTAGAGAGGACAAGAAATAACGGGCAGAAAGAGCAAATCAGTTGGGTGTTAGGAAATTCTTTTAAGAGTGATAATAGTGACTAGAGATCTTTAAGAGTAGATTAGAGAAGCATCTGTTAGAAACTAGATACAATAGGTCTTGTTGAGATCAGCTGATCTCTTGATATCCCTCCCAGTTCTGTTTTCTGATTTGCAATCCAAATTCAATTGAGTTATATAGCCTTTGAATCAAACCCTTAGAATACAATTACTGTCAGCAAATACAAATAAAAACAAATGAGAAAAAAACCCTATTCTTAATCAGAATATTTCACTGAAGATACAAAACAAGGGTTTCCAGGGGCAGGAGAGTGAGCTAAAGAGTTAGAAATGTGTTACAGAAAAGGAAGAAGTTTAAAGGAAGTTCATAATCCACGAAGAAGCATCTTTCATGATACAAAGTCGCATGATCTGAACAGGAGGCTTGTTTGGCTTAGAGAAGTGGGTAGATGTGGGGGGGGGGAGGAAACCCTCTCAAACACATAAAAGAGGAAAAATGTACTTTTGTTTTGATGGTAAGATTATCATGGCATATGTACAAAACCCAGAGATGGAATATCTAAGCAAAACGGAGTATTTCCATTTTCTCCACCTAGCTAGTTAAAAGGCTTTTCTCTCATTTTGAGTGAAGCAGGAGCCCTTGTTCCACAAAGAAAACAAATGAGCAAAGAAATAATGTCACATTAGCTAACTCCTCTATTGCTTCACAAGCCTGGAAGGCCTCATCTGTGGTACCTTGAGGTGACATTTTCCAAGTGCTCATTTACGATTATGAACAACTTTCTCTAAAGGGAAAAAAATTAAGATTCCTCTAAAAAAAAAGGCAATCCTAAAAAATTGTGACAAGTCAGCCTAGCTTGTCTGGTATGTAATTCTACCCGGCATCTTTTACCTAAATAATTGAAACCAGATCTCTCTCTAAATAAGAACTTGCCTCCAAAGAAAAGTGAGTAACATCTAAAAAGGAAAAGAGAGGTTCATTGCATTTGATGGCTATCACAGCAGATTTGGCTGTGAGGTGATGAGGATAAGATGCAGCAGTCTTGGTACTGGTGTTGAGAATCTCAACATTGCATGACACTGGCATCATGGGACAAGACGAGGCAGGTTTATGCCCCAGAGAATGCCACAGGAGCTGAGAGGCAGCAGGTTTGTGTACCCCGTGTACCTGCAAATGGAATGATGACAATTGCCAGCATTGCCTTCCCCCTTTTACAGCTCACATCTCATCTCAACTGAGGTAAAAATCCTAGGTTAATGTAAAGCACTGAAAATGTAACCACAGCTGTTTCCTTCCCCAGTCCTACCTTGCGTTTTTAAAGGGGTTTCCAAAAGTCATGTAGATTTTTGCCTGACCAGAACCAGGTGAAGATAAGTACTTCCTTTGCTGGAAAGGACCTCTGAACAAATATATTTTGGCCATTTTAGACATTTCCTCAGCCTCCAGAGTGCTCACACTTCCCCAAAAGTTGAGGAGCCAGCTGGGGCAGGGTCTATGATTTTCTCCCTGTTTCTGATTTTGACAGGACACTAAAGGCAAATGCTATCAAATATTTAAGGCCAAAGATTAAGAGAAGACAAATGTGGGAAAGACAGTGGGGATGTGCTAGTGGAGAACAGGAATGCCAACAAGAAAAGCATCTGCATACTACCTATGCCAAGGCAGAGGTCTTAGAAGTATAGCAGAGGTCTAAAAGCTAGGACAGCTTAGCTACAATTTTCAATCTTCCAGGGATTTTGTAAAATATTTCTGACCCTTAGCTTTTCTGTTTTTAACCTGGGGATAACATTTTTTACTTACATAATAAATGCTGTGAAGTTTGATTAATCAATGTGAGCAAAATACTTGCCTGAGAGATGCTATGGAAGGTCAAATTAGTGTTAGGCCATGGCAAATCTGTATTTGAAAAGGGACTTTCAGTACAGGTATTCGTATTTACTAAAAACACCACTAATTAGGTTTGTCATGAGCTGAAAAGAAAATATGTTTGCAAAGGGATTACAAAAGAGATCATGAGGTAATCCCAAGATGCTAAACAGTGAGGTTCACATTCAGAACCAAACCTAGCCCAGGCACAACTGGTATAACTACACCCAAATCAGTGGCAGTTGCATCAGGACTGATTTTTTCCTCAAGACCAGAAAAGTCAAGATGGACTGGAAAACTAAAAACAAAAAAAAGGGGGGAGGGGAGGGTGCAGCTTGGTAATGGGGACACTTCTCTGGGTTGTACCACCTAAGATCTAACTGACTTTAAAAAAAAAACAAAGCAATGAGTCTGCTGTATGCAGAGTGCAGAAGATGGAGGGCTTTCCTGCTAATTCAAGGCTTCCCAGGATTATTTTAATCTTCAGAACTTGTTTAATGCTAGATCATCCCTCCATAGGAGTTACATTTCCACGTGTCCTTAGCTGGAGTCTGGTAGCTCTTTCTGACTAATGAATGTCAATGTTGAAGGCCTGATCCAAAGAAAACAGGGGTAACAGGAGCTTCTGAAACATGTCTTACAGACAGGTTTACTGTTGTCTCCTCTTTCAAATTCACTGCTCAGCTATGGGTTTAAAGCAAGTGTAACAGTGGGAGTATGGTAGGGAGAAGCACAAACTGTTGCTTTAAAGATGAGATGAGACAGAAAAAGATTATGTGGCTACTGCCCAAAAATATTAAGATAATGATTAAACTAAAAAATGCAAATACACAAGATGTTTTATGCTGCCAGGCAAGACCAGAACTGATATTAAAATGTCTCATGAACATTATAATATGTTCAGATCAGGGGGGTAGAAGACACAGAGGAAAACAGCAGAGAAGCCATATGGTCATAGCCGGTGGTCAATGAAGAAAAAAAAAAAAGCAAAAAACAAACACACGAAACAAATAAAACCGAAAGTACCGAAAGAAAAATAGAGATTTTGGGGGAAATACTTGTATTATCACATCTCTCTTGTGCATTTTCACAGGGAGTTCAGGGCTGATGCTCTACTGTGTTGAAGCCAAATCTGACTCTCCAAGGACCATTCCCTAAGCAGGGTCCAAAGGAAAAGGGTTTTTCCTAAGTAGAGAAAGAATTACAATCCCAAAAGCAGGCAGCAATGGTTTTGTGACTCACTGATTCACTGGCATTTTCCATGGCAATCTGAACATACCTGATCTGAAACACCAGGAAGATACACTCCCATCTCAACATGTTTAACCTCCTCAGGAGCCACCACCACCACAAGATTTGGGCAAGGTCTGGGGCAAGTGAGAAATGGCTTGTTCAACAAATAGCCTTGCAAAACTTGAGGAAAAAGAATGACCTACATTCATCTTTCAGGTCTAAAACCTACCTCCTGATATCTTAATTTTCTACAGCAACCATCTCTATCCCTGCTTTGTATGAGGAAATAAGATTTGGGGGGGAACTAATTTTGTGTCAGAACAAATTAAGACAGTTTAATTGACTGCAGAGAGGTCAGTAGCCATTTCCATTCTCAGCTGTAGATACACTAAAAATCACACACTCTGTGCACTGGTTTGTCATCAGGGTCTATCAGGAGCACTGGGAACAATCTCTTTCTGTGTTTGCCACAAAAGCAAGTCAGGAAATTAGATGCCACAAATATGGCTTCACATCATCCTCATTTTGGGCCAGTGAGTACCTGAGCAGCACACAGCACATGTACGCATGACTGAAGATGGATAGCATGACATTTATTAACCATGCACATAATTAAAATCCTTTAAAAATGTCCTCAGAACAAAAATAACATATCTTGAATTCCACAGGACAGCCCAGGCTGCCATCCTCAATAAGCTTTGTTACAGAGAGCTACACAGCTAAATCACTGGTATGGAAGCAGCACTCCCGGGACTGGTCTCGGATCAGCCCATCTGCCTAAGCAGCAATGAAGCACCACACGCAGGAGCTCCACGGGCACGTTAAGACAGCACAAGCCTCCGTGCAACCATATGAGAACATGATCAGGGAATGGATCCAGACTAAGCCAAACCTGCTGACACTGGCTGA
Organism: Apus apus; assembly: GCF_020740795.1. NCBI lineage: Eukaryota > Metazoa > Chordata > Aves > Apodiformes > Apodidae > Apus > Apus apus. Next base: position 46,707,656 of record NC_067284.1, read on the forward strand.
GCCTGTGCCTGGAGCTGGGCAAATTCCGGCAGCAAGCACCCCGAGCAGTGCAAAGGTACTTGCCGTGGCATCAGTGCTAACACTAAATCTTTGCTCGAGAGAGAACCTGCCACCACCCACATGTGAATGATGTGAGAAGAGATTCAGAAGTTTAGTTTTGCTACTGCAAGGGCTTTCTTAATTTATTTATTTTTTATAAGAACAGTCTGGGACTGTGCTTGAAAGGTATATTTTTTTCTTAATATAATCACATCCTCCACTGAACCCGTATTAGCCCAGAGGACACAGTTCTGAGCTTCAAACTGACCTTCTCCCACTGGCTCTTTTTCTCTCTACTGTACCCTTCCAATCACTTTTCCCTGAATTACCATATTTGTAAAACTTCTATAATTGCTCCAGGAGAGAGACATTGCTACTGGCCTGTCCACAGAGGACTCTGTACTCCAGCCAGACTCCAGTGGTATATTAATAGAATAACTGAAACTGGGTTAGGGCAATGAGTGATTCCCAACAAGACAGCCCACTAACTTTGTGTGACTAGCAACAACTCCTCCCACACAGTGCTACTAGACTAAAATTAGAGGAAAGGGAAAAGGCCCAAGGAAGAACCTACCTTCCACACCACTGACAGACATCCTACTTGTAATCATCTAAGTACATCAGATACTCAAAGCTGCCTTCTACTGGGACAGTTATCTATAGCGCTGTCTGAGAAAGAAGAATTTGTAAAAGAAGTATAAATATATACATGAATCAATCAATACCTTCTCACATATCATCAACTCTTCTGGGCCTGGATCTTAAATTCAGAGACAATAATATTTCTACAACAAACTGGCATCACAGACAAAGAGCTGACAGGTGCAAAAGGTAACCAAAGTAATGTATTAATTTGTAAGGCATTGTGAAAGTTTCCCTCTCCCCCAAGTGAAGGAGATCCAAAACAGCATCACCTTTGTACCTCATGCTTGATGAAAACCATCATTAACTGATGGTTTCCAAATAGGAGAAGCAGGCAAGCAGAGTGCTGGAAGTGGCTTGGTAAGAGCTGCTGAAAAGCAGATGGACATTGGGCTATGAAGGAGAAATCAGATATGTAAGGATTCAGTGATAAGTGATCAGAAGGTGGAGTAGGCAGGCGAACATCTGGATGCTCTTCCAACAACAGTCATTTGCATAATTCAGGGGTCACCCAGGCTCAGCAAACAGCAAGGTCCAAGGGCAAACATCCTCACAACTGGCAGCATCCTCAGCCTTACAGAGATTTCCTAAAGCCTCAAAGACACCACAAACTGTCTACCTTCACTGCAAACCTTTAAGAGTGCTGCAAAGTGTCCTCCTCACCAACATGGACATGGCCTGGTCCCCCTGAACCCCTCCCTGTCTTTCCTCCTTCCAGCCTGCAAATGAGTGCCCAGAGGCACAGAGGGAAGGAAGGGGCTCTCTTCTCCCGGGCGGGAGAGAGCAAGGCCATGGAAACTGGGAGGCAGAGAGGAATCAACTGAGGTACAGGGAAAGCCAGCCCCGCCACATAGCTTCTTCGGGCTCAATGCATGAGACAGGACAGGTTTCATTGGCCCTGTGGACAGGTTTCGTCTCCCTGAACACTTCTCTTCTTCCCAGCACAGCCACGCTGCCAGCTTATCACCACAACCCGCCACATTGAATCTGTAAGGACGGGCATATGCCATTACTTGACCTTGGCTGGCCTGAAGTACCACTACTGGCTTCCCAAACAAGAGCTTCCCACCGCCAGCTCCTACACATCTCAGAGCACCTGGTGAGTTAGCATCGTCCCAAATTATTCCACTGGAACTCACTCATCCCTGGCACCCCCACGCACCTCAGCCAACTCCATTACTTCTGAGGAGCTAAGCTTTTGGCTGTCATGTATCTTTCAAAGTGAGTTAGCAAGGCTGTGTGTTTGCAATTCCCAGCTCGGCTCGTGTTTCCTCTCTAGCATCCACACACCTCCAAGCACTGCACTACAGCACTGCCACCAGCTCCAACAAATCTGGAGACACTGCTGCTGCTGAGTGGATCTGTTTATATCTGTAAAAATTAGTGTTGCAGCTCCACCTAACTTAAGCAGTTTTGCTTAGGAAGTTACAGCATGGCATTCAACCGGCTTTTTAGAGCATGGAGGAGTAAGTTGGTATTGGCAGTGTGTTTTTAATTAAGCAGGTAAAGCCTAGATTAAGCTCCATCAAATGGATAGTGTTTCTTTAATTCAGCACTGTTACTCTCCTCAGCCAGGGCATAAGGGGTTGGCCTTAAAATTCTTGTAACTAAAAAGCCAGTCTCATGACCAACTACATAATTGATTAAACACAACTGTGGACTCCCATTATCGGGAAGTGCAATTTTCCCGGTGTCGCTTCGAGTCTGAAATACCTCAAGGGTAATTACAGACCGAGATGCAACACAGAAGGCTTTGAAGTAGGGAAAGAAAAGATTAGGATGGCTGAGACAATCTGTGCCTGTTCATTTGTCCTTCATGGCAAAGACGTTAAGCCCTTGCGAAAGCGTTCCCTGCCAGCGCCGACGGGTCCTGCCCACCCCGGAGGTCACGGGAAGCCCCCAGGGGTCACGCCAAAAGCACCCTCTTACCTCCCTGGCCCTAATGAAAGTTTCATGCAGCTGTGCTCCTCTTTGCCTGGGATTTGGCATGCCTCACTGCCCGCCGCCTGGCTGACCACTCGAGGCAGAGAGAAGTGCACTTTCTCTGACCAGCTAAATTATTTACCCCAGGAACAATTATATAAGGCAACGTGCCAGGCTTAAAAAAAGACCCTCTTCAGCATCCAAGGAAAGAGGCACTAAAACTAATTCAGAAATGAAGAGTTCCAGTCTTTATTTCTAATTAATAACAGGTTAGAAGTAAAAACCGCTATTAGTGACAGAACATAACAAGGAAACCAAACCAGCATTGTTAAGAGGGCTATTTAAAGAAATGTTAATGAATTAAATTTAAAGTTCTTCTTAGTCAAGCAGGAAACTACTAATGGCTTAAAGAGGAAAAGTGAAACATTATTAAATGCTGAATATTTATTATCTCAGTGACCAGTCTGCTAGAAGCTTTCAGGTGAGAAGGGAAGTTCAAATCCTTTCCGCTGCATTTGCAAATACAGAAAGGTAAATTCATGGGCTTTCTCACACTCCAAACAAAGGCTTAGTAATTTGTTTGGATTAATAGCATATTGTAGAAACATAACACTCACACTTTAAAACTAACAGATTCAGCAAGAGCACAGAATTATCATTTAACCATTACTGTCTTCATAAAAACAAGTGCTCTTAATGCTTTGCAGCACATCTTTAAAGTGCTTTAAAAGCCAACAGTTAATTTATCCTGCCACAACCTACCTCATGGTAGGCAGGAGTCATTAACTCCCCTTCTCACGTCAATGAACCACAGGGAGTTAAGTGACTCTCCCAGGGCCACAGAAAAAGTCAGTGTCAGAGAAGAGTGCAAAATACACCTGCTCTTAGGCTGGGCTACTGCTCCAAGTGAACTTTGGGTAACTCATTCACCGTATGGTACTAATTAAGGAGTATTGGAGAGGTTTTTTTGTCTTTCAAAACTACTTTTTTTCAGGTTTCCACAGGCAGGTAGCTTTTTCCTCTGAACCACAGCAGAATCTGAGCTTTTTGGATGGAAGACCCAGCCAAGGAGCACACTCAGGCATTTACAGTAGGACCTATCAGGAGAGACCATAAAACCTTTGGAACTTTCTACACTTTTTGGCAGTGTATGTGCCCTGCACAGGGTGCACTGCACCATAAAAACTAGAAAGGAGGTCAAAGGTTCCCATATGGCCAAGAACGGGAATCAAAGAGCAAAAAGTGCCCAGAACACAACCTAGCTTGAGGCTTGAGCAATGATTGCCACTGCTTCTCCCTGGAAACAGTGGTGGTTTGGAACCACCTTGGTGTTTTGTGATCCCTAGAGAGCATTTCTTTATGCAGGACTGCTCGAGGTTGCAACTATTACTAAACACTACACCTCCAAGAAGCCATTTTGGAGGCTGAGTATCATCACATGCCAACTCCCAGAGGATGAGCGATTTATTTTGGATGTTATCACTCAGGGATTTCTCTGCTCTGCAGGTACCCTCCTGTAATCATCTCTACTGGTTTATTTTGTGCCACTAGAGTGCTTGGCAGACCACCCCCCACACAATGAGAATCTTTTAACATTACATTCCCCCCCAGAGCAGACAGGCTGGTATTAGGCTTTGTAGCTAATAGTACCCAAGGAAAAGAAAAAGCAGATATATTGTGAACTGAATATCCATGAAATGTTACTCATTACAAAATATTCACTGCTTGTGCAATGGCATGTTTCAATCACACCACATTCCTTGCCTGCACTTGACTCTCTGCTAAGACTATTTTACTGCACTCAATGCTATTTTTTCAAATATTAAAAAATGCCTAATTCAGTACATTAAAGATTCTGTTAACATGATTCTAGAGGTCAAACTCAACTTCCAAATAAACATTTACTGAATTTTATTTATTTCCACCAGATTTTATATTGAATAACTGTGCACATATCCACTACTGTTTAAGATCCAAAAACCAAAATTATCTCCACACTTAGACCTATGAAACCATTATACCTGTAGTTCCACTGAAAAAGCGTATTTAAACCTCTGCAACCACACAATTTTCCTTGCAGGCAAGGAACAATCAGCTAGAATTAAGCAAATATACTATAGCCGTAGCAACCCAATTTTGGGATTTCAGCTAATTCCAGTGATTGTTTAATCATGTGTGTTTCCCCAATATCTTTAAACTAAGGATTTGGGTATCTCTTTCTGAATATATCTAGCTCAGTCCTGTCCAAAGAAAGCAATCTTCAAGAAACAGGATACAAACATTTTAGCTTAATAGCAGGCACATACGATCATTTGAAATTCTGTCTAATTAAAGTGTTAACTTTCTATACAGACTCTGATGTTTGCTCAGAAGAGAGGTAAAGTCATGATGTTTGCAGATATCATTTCAGTTGTATTGCTTCCAGCGAGTGTTTTATTTGTACAAACCTAGAATTCTTCTCTACTCCATGTAAAAAATAGATTAGTCCCTTGATAGCCTTGAAAGTCATATCACTCACAAGAAAATTAATAATGCATTACAAAGTATATAAATTTTAAAAATTAGAGGAAGTAGGTTGTAATGGTCTGAAGACCACTGTCCATCCCCATTCACATCCAGCTTTCACAGAGAGTTTAACATCTTCCCCTCTGACAGCACAAAAAGGTATAAGCACAATTATTTCTGACAACCTCCCATTAAGGCCCTGGTGTCCCAGGCCATCCCACAGATGCAGCAGAGCGGAGCTACAGATTCAAGACAAAAGCTCAGAGTGGCTGAAGGGAGGGGGAAAGCAATGTCCAGGCAGCTGCCCCTTTGTGGCCCTGGCCCCCATTGTCACCCCCTAATTCAGAAGATGCTCCCAACACTCCAGCACAGCTCTCACTTAGCACAGTGCCAGACCCAGGCTAACAAGGTCTGTACCCCTCAAGCCACTTGGAGCAGAGGTTCCTTGTATCAGGGTGCTGGCAGGCAATGGGATTTGGAAATTTTCTGGCCCATAATAACGAAGCACCACCAAGTCTGAGCAGATCTTGGTACACTGTTTCTACGGTAATTGCTCCAACTCATCACTGGTTAAAAGGTGTTTTAAAAGAAAACAAAGAGAAAACAGAGGAAAATGTACATTTGCAGGATAAATACATTATGCATTGAGAAAAGCAAAGAAGACAGGGTACTATATGCAGGCCAGCCTTGTAGCAAGGTATGCTCTAATAAGGTTAACGAGCAAGAAAAAGAAGTGATAGATGCTAGAAGCAATATAACAGATGATTTTGCCTGTGTAATTAAAGCATGCAACCCCTACTTCCAAAAGTTTCCATTAGAAGTCTGCTAAGGAAAGGGCAGGGGACTCAGCAAGGAAGCAGAAAGGAGGGAAGGAGCCCAGACCCCCAAGAATTTGGTGGAATTCCCCAGATTTTGGTGTGATGCACAGAGATTCACTGCGATCCCAGTAACACCAGAGGAGTTTTGGTCTGTTTCCAGGCAGTGCAGAACTTAGCCTTCCCTGCCTCTTGGTTAGAGTCACCACTGAAGATGAACTGTAAACAAATTTCCAGTACTGCTCTGTTACAGGTTGTTGTGGCACCAGGGACAGCAATAAATGCAGTCTGTGTCTGCAGCAGAAAGCATGTGGCAATGAGAAGCCAGGTATTTTCTCTTACCTATTTTAAATCCAAATTAGTCACTACTCCTTCTGGCTTTGGGGGGCAGAGTGAAGGGCAGGAAAGCCAACCACATGCTTCCTACCTCGGACAGGAGCAAGCTCAGTCACTGCGAGGTGCCATCTGTAGGCGTCAGCATTACCAGCAGAGCCTCCAGAGATATCAACAGACTCCCAGTCTCATTTCTAAAACATAGAAGCAACACGGATATTTCCTCTGCAGCTGCTACAAATACTCCGAAAAATAAGAGAGACCGGCTTTTCGATGACTCACACACACACACACAAGAAACCCGCTACACCACATGTAATCACTCCCTCTGAGAAAACAAGTCGCAATGGGTTGTGCTGAGCTTCCTGAACACACAGGATAATGAGGGAACAAAATATATGCCATGGGAGTTCAAATCTGAGTTTACCAGCACAACACTACTCAAAAATTTTGAAATTCACTGCAAAATGCTACCTGGAGTTTCTGTGGTACCCAGAATAGCCTTAACAATACATTCTTAATCTCTCACCAAGAAAATAAAAGCAGCACAGATCAGAAATAAAAGGTGTGCAGCCTGCCAGTGCAAATTGTATAGCTTTGCTCCTTTGTGTTGAATATTGGCTTTTCACACAACTTCAGCAGGCACATAAAGCCATGGAGAGAGCAAGGTGAAATGCTGGGGCTACATAACATTTCTGTCATTGCTGTGTCCAGGAGCAAAGAGGTCCCAGCTCTGCTTGTGGGCGATGCCATATGCAGGAGGTGACAGCCCTGAAGGAGACTAGGTGGCATCCTAAAGTCCCAGGCTCCTGCTTTGCACAAGCAGAGCTACATGCATAGAGCTGGGGGAGGAATATCCCAGAGACAAAATAACTGAGGTCATGGCTGGTTTATGCTGAGAACCTGCAAGAGTGGACAAGAAGAGCTGCTCTTGCTCTGGCTCATGTTCAGGTGAGCAGAGCACTCCTTGTCTCCTTCCCCTGCAGGAAGCTGGGGCTCTCAGGAACACCTCTGAAAAAACAGAGCCAAATTGTGCATGTAAAATAAAAATTAATATAAGTTAATCACAGTGAATTAATCTATTGATTATAAGGGATGGATATCCAAGCAGGGTAACTGTGATTTTAATACATTCCTTAAACATTCCTGTTTCTTTGCTCCTAAAAAGGGCTTATTTTTTGTTTGCATTCCTTCTAACTCAGTGTTCTTTGACTGTGCAGCACAATGTTGCAGTTAGAGTGGTCAAGCATCGTGGAGACATAAGTATTTTTCAGTGCCGTGATTGAGATCACTCATTAACAAACAGAATTCCAATCTCAATATGCATTATCAAATGAGATCTTTTCTCAGCAGCTGACAATTATGTATTATACAGTTATATGCTTACAATTCGTGACACTGTATTGTGAGATTTTGGTACTGACTTTTAACAATGTGCTGCCTAATTACATTTTCTATTATATTCTGAGTGTATAGTAGTATTTTTATTTATGGCTCCACTTTATTCTGCAATTTGTTTCTCAATAAATGCAAAATAATAAAATCCCAAATCCTAGTGTGTGGAGTATTTTTACTGACCCAAGCATTCTGCTAGTAAACACAACTTTGATGGTTTCATGAGTGAAAGTTTATTAGGCTGCGTTAGTTTTAAAACACAATTGCCAGGGGACCGATGTTGAAATCATTTCTTACAAGACAAACTTGGTTTTGGATGCTTTCCCAGCACAAGCACAACAACGAAAGCAAAATGGCTATCCTGAGTCATGACATTTTGCATTCATTCTTGTAGTGGCAAATGTTTAAACATTTAAAGCTGTCTGCCACTTACATAGAAAGAAAACAAAAAGATAGCTTTTAAAGACCTGTTCCCTGCCTGGCCTCTTCCGGGTACTCCCTGCAAATAATTAGCTAAATACCCTTCTTGTAGACCCCTCCATCTGTGTGTCACAATGGCATCTTGATAGTGGCTTCTCAAATGTCTTAAGTTGCTTTGTAGTTTCAAATTATTTTATCTTTGGTTTTGTGGAGCTATCCCCAAACTCCATCACTGAGAGTGAGAAAATGAGGTACAAACAGTCCTGCCCACCCTAAAAATAGTGACCCAGCCCGTGGAGAGACAGAGGCTCAGACCAAGCACATGAGCTAAGGGGCTCAGGTAATAGCTAACATCATTTTCCAGCACTGTTGCCTCAAAAAAAATGGGATTTCTTCTGAAGTGTCACAACCTCAGCCAACCAACATTTCAGATCTGGCAGAATGTTTAGAGAAGTGCCACTTCCCAGGAGCCCTCTTGAGGGAAACAGGAAGCAGACTCAAACTGCTGGAAGTACGTAACAGCGCAGTTTTGAATTACACTGTGTGCACCAGACCTCTGAGATGCATAACAATCACATCACTCTAGCCTGACCCCAGCTTTCAGAAATGACACCCATGCTTTTATAAACTTTCATTTTAAGCAGTCAGGAGAAAATTTCCCATCTGTCCTACAAAGCAACAAGGTCACTCGTACACCAAGGCTTTTGCTCCCCTCTTTGCCAAGCAGGAGGACTAGACCAGGTCTACACAGGCAAGACAGGTCTGTCAGCTCCTCACTGAGCCAGCATCCCTCCCAGGGGACCTCTCCTCCTCTGTCTCACCATGGAGTGAGCCATGGCTGGTGCAACACCTTTGCTAAAAAGTTTCCTGACATCCATAAGGCCCCTCAAAATAAAGTTTAGGGGATTTTTAAGAGAGCATTGGCTAGCGGCGCACAGGTTGGGGGGGAAGAGCATCACGGAGGGAGGCAGGAGCAAGAGCTGTGCCATTTCCCTGCCCACACACCATCTTGTCTTCCTCCAGCAAAGCTGCTCCAGAGGCTTTGTGTGATGCCAAACAACACAAGTGAGAAGGAGGAAAAAAAAACACCAAAAAACCCCCTTGTGAAAACGTCCTGTCTGTTCATTTCCACAAGCACTAGCGAGACGTTCTTTAAAATCATACACATGTGAAAAGATCTAGAGGTTGCTGGTTAGTTTGTCATAGATTTTTATAGGCTTTTCTGAATGGTTTTAGATTTGACATAGTAACTGACTGTTACTAGAAATAAACTGTAAGTCAATTCCATGCTTCCATAATTCACAGCCCAGGGTTGTTCAGAAAGATTTAGTGATACTTGTGATAGACAGCAAGACTCTTGATGTTTTCATTTTCACTTAGTGTCTGTAATTCCTCAAACTTGCTGACCTCTACAGAACAGGATGGAAAAGGGCTCCAAAACTACTTCGAAGGCGCTCACTCACCAGAACACTGGGAACACTCTCATTTCACTTCTTTTCAGGGCACAAACAGCAATATGGGAATAAAGCGATTGTTGTTTTTAAGAAGGTGACTGATACTATTATCTCCATGACCAATCATGTGGTCTTAAACATTGATAATGGAACAAGTTAAACCCAAAAAACCCTGTATTTTTGAGACTCAGAATATAAGTTCTCCTGACAGCTGCATATTGATATTTCTCTGACCGAGTGCCTTCGTTTTGAACTTTAGCCTTTCTATAGACATTTTCTCCAAAAGTTATTGGATATATTTTAAAGGCTCCTGGTCTGGATGTAAAAATACACAAACATATCTGTGCCTACAGGGCCTGCTGGTTAGTTCGGGCTGACAAACATTTGAACATCCAAATACTTAGAGACATTCACATTCCTGGCAATTGTGCATGAAACCCACGCAGGAGACAGTACATTCCCACTCAGGGAAGCTGATGGCCATGAACTATTTAACTGTAACAGTAGGAAGAGGTAACAAGAAAAACTGCTGTTGCGACTCCTCTTAATGCAGGGTTCCTGGGACAAAAGCACCTTGATAGTATCAGCACAGATCTGTCATTACAATTTAATTACCAACAACAGGCCACTGACATTTGAAACTGTTTATCAGATTCTGATCCTGAAGGTGGACCGGAGGCCACTTCTCCTTCCCCCAGAGGGTAAATTTTACCTCAGCAGAAAACACCATATGGTTAGCACCAGGCTGGCATTGAACATGGAAATTCAGTTGCTTGTTTTCCTTGCAGAAGCAGAGACCTCCCCAGTGGTGCTGAGCACCACTGAGGGTACTGCCATAGAGCAGGTGGGAAGCATCCAGGATCCAGTCATAAGCAGGATTATTTTGGAAATAACAACGCGTGGCAGCCTGGCTCCTCAGACAGGGCATAGCAACAAGAAGAGATGAAGCCTTCTTATGCTATCTTTAAACAAACAGTTTGAAGACCATCTATAGTTTTAACCAAACTGGATCAAATCACTTCTAGCAAAACCACCTCCAATCAGGTTAGACATTAGGAAAAAATTATTTAGTGTGAGTGTGATGAGACACTGACACCCCAAGGAGGCTGTAGATGCTTCATCCCTGGAACTGTTCAAGGCTAGACTGGATGGGCCTTGGAGCAACCTAGTCTAGTGGGAGGTGTCCCTGCCCATGTAGGGGGTGTTGGAACTAGGTGATCTTGAAGGTCGCTTCCAACCCAAACTGTTCTGAAATTCTATGATTTTATGAAAAACCAACTCTGCAGTGTTTGCAGAGGAGATCATTCTAAAAGCTACAGGTATTTCACAACAGATGGAGCATGATGCAGCTTTATACTGTACAGTCACCCACATAAATCCCAAAAGTCTTTGCAGACAGAAAAAATACATACTCCACAGAAAACTGTTTGGGGGGAGGGGGAAGAATTATAGGAATTGCATTAATATATTTCAATGCACTTAGATATCAGGTTATTAATAATTTGGAAGGATGGGAAGGAAAAAAAATGTATTCAAATTTGGGGTTTACATGAATCTCAACATCAGATGAACCATTCATCTCTATTCCTTTTCCCCTGTGCAGTAACTATTTAACATTATTTTGGTTTTCCTCTTTTTTTAAAAGACAAAGAGAATTTTCAGGTGTTGTACACCCAGCAGAGCAAGCAAAGCTGTTTTAAAATCTGTCTAGCAAGCCAGCGGCTTGCTAAAAATCAATCAGATAACAGAAGCCAGCACTGCTGACACAAAGCCATTAGCTTTTATTTGGACATTTTCAGATATTGTCTAAACTTTGCTTTTTGTCTAGAAGGTTTATGCTACACACCCTCATCTACTCACTCACAGAAGAAGCTAGGAGAGGAGGTCAGTTGTGACTCAGAAAAAGAGGAGAAGGAATAAATTGAAAAAAGATGCACTGGAAAGCTAATGTGCCTCCTGCACTTTTAGCTGGAGTGCAGGAAAAGCCCCAACGCACACAGACACATAAACAGAAAGTACATTTTTTATGAATTGGGCCTTTAGTTTTAATTGCTGCTTACAGCATAGGCCAATTAAGGATGAGTTGGCAGGATGAGGATCTTTCCCAGCTCATTTGAAACAAGGAGAGGTGGAGTCTGCTTTGCCAGAGGCTCTTGGTTCACATATTTAGTCAAAAAAATGTGAATGTCATTAAACACGAACACTTATTTTATATAGGTTGAAAAATAAAAGCTGAAGACCAAAAGAGTTCCCCTTTGGCCTCATCTCTCACTTTCAAATAAAATCAATTACAGAACCTTTACTTGTCTGAACTTTGGAAAGATAAATACCAATAAATACAGATCTAGAATTGTACCTAGAGAAAATCTTAGGTATGCAAGTCCCCTGAGAGCTCCCCTCCTCTTATCTATAATTGATCCTCTTCACCTTCAGAGTGTATCAAGGTCACAGATTAGTTAAAAATTCCTTTTAAAGTATATTATAGACACTTTTCAGTATACTCTGTACATCTTGCAATGTATGTATGGTTACAGTATCACAAACCCAAAGCACACTGATTGTAGAAGTAATCAGCCTAAGTGGTGAGTACGTATAGCTTACAGATTCTGTATAGGTAATGGATCATCTTCCAGGCAAAGGTATAGTTTTTTGTTGTGGGCTTTTTTTCCTCTATACAATCACATTAAGCATTTTCAAACAAACATAATTAACACTGAGGACTGAAATGGGCTTCCAAGAATTCACAACACTGGAGCCAGACAGCGCCTTATGACATTCATTGTAGCTGGATACAGGGAAACACTGCACCTGTAGTAACAGTAAAGGATTTTCCCTCAGGAGGCACGAATGGGTCTTCGACCTGCCCTGCTTGGGGTGAGGAGCTCCTCCAGCCCTCATGAGCACCCTGTAAATCCGTTCTTGTAGCAAACCACCAAACCAGATGGCAGCCAAGATGTGTAAGAGCAACGGAGCCCTCTCACTTCTCTGTTATTAACCCACAGACCAGGCTGGGTCAAGAGTGAGCACAAGCGTCAGCCCAGCTCAGCCGCCGCAGAGCACGGCACAGCCTGTTTCAAACAGGGAGCTGCTTCCTGGTCCGTGCTCTAACAGACTGAGAAATAGTGCGAGGGGAATCACTGCAGGTTTTCTTAGCAAAAACCAACACGCTGCACAAAAGGGAATGTTAAATTGCATATTCAAGTCAAATTAGAGCATATGGAACAAGTGTTGGGCACTGCATCAGATCTCCCTTGCTGTTTGGTGGGGACTTTTCATCTGTATTTTCCAGAAATGGAAAGTAAAAGATCTTTACAGTCCCTTCTAGTCTCAGAATCTATGCATCTAAGAGTCTGAAGTGGTTACAGTCTAATGTTCCAAAACATCTACGGTTCTCCAGGAAATCAAGGCGTGGGTGGCATCTCCAAAGCAGGTCCCAAGTCTGCTCTGCTGCTGAATACACTTAGAAATTGTGAAGAAAATGAACACTTTATAAAGAAAAGGAAAACTTGGAAAACATGAACTGTGTAATCTGAAATTTAGAAAAAAAATACTTAGAAAAAATCTTCCAGTTCATGATTAATATTATAACAAAACCTCTAATTTTCCTAATTAAAGCATTAACTATCAAGATAAAAATAAAATTATTTATTAGATTTTCAAACACCACCAAAATAAAATAGTAAATCAGTCTAGGCAGTAACTATTCCATCTCAACTTGCAGTTATTAAGTCTTTGCCAGCTGTAAAGACATCCTAACAACTCCGTTTAATTCCATAAGCCTGCCTATAATCCAGCACTAAACAATAATTACTATTGACTCGCTAAACAGGAGTTGAAATCTTTTCTTCGTGCCTGAAGACATGAGGAGAGAAGCACTGAGAACCTGTCTGTGAGGTTTAAAACACTCTTAAAAAAAGCTCCCGAGGATTATAAACTTCTGAAACTTTAAGGAGGGCACCAGGTCCCCGCCAGCTCTGCTCCTCATCCCTCCCACCTCTGTTCCCCCACTCATTCATCCTGCCCCAGCAAAAATCATCATTCTGTGTCCACGGTGATTTTAAATCCTGCAGCTCTCCAGCAGCTTCCCTCTTATTAAAGCACAGAATATACTGCTTGTTACTAGACAAAGTGTATTTCCCCCCACCCTCCTTTCTCTCTCACTAATGGCTCTTTTCACGATCTGCAGCAAGGACAATTTAATCTCTGAAGAATGGAAATTTCAGTGTTTGTACATTGTCAGTTATTACCTTTTATTTCTAAATTGTGTATTTGGAAGAGGAGGAAAGACTTAATGCCTTTATTTGCTGCAGAGCAAATGTTCAAGGATACTGCAGAAAGCAGTTTATCCTGGCATAATTTTAGCTGCTGGCACTAGAAGGTGCCTCAAGCCTCTTGGCTGTCCATCCCCTCTGCACAGGTGCACCCACTGCCATCCCAGGTGCTCCATAGCACCCGTGGCTGTTTCCCACCCCTTGCGACCCCACTGTTGGAGGGCAGATGGGTTATATGTCCACTTTCTGCATTTTTCCTGATTACTCTTACCCTATGCCAACTGGAACGGAGGCAATTCAAAGAGCAAAAGCCAGGCAAACCCCTCCACCCAACCCTTGATGCCAAGGAAAACTCCAGCAACACTGGCTCTTTGTGCTCTAATGCAACCAAACAAGGCAATCGTGATGAAATACAGATGGATACAAAGGCACAACTAATTAAAAATAAAAAAAATTCTGCTCACAGTAACATTTAAAGCTAGTATGTGTTAAGCAAGGAGATGAAAAAGTCCTCTTGACTGGCTTATGAAATTCAGGCACAAATAAAATCTGGGAGGTAGCACAAATGCTGCCCTCACAATAATTATGCCAATGAATGTAAGAAGAATCGGAATATCAAAAATAATTATGTGAAAATCACAGTGTCTGTTTTCCCAAGAGCTTGCCCACCTGCAAGTCCTGTTTCTGCCCATGTAATCCTGCATTTGGCTGAGCAAACTGCCTGATAGGAATAAAGCAGGATTCAGTGTGCTTGTGCCAGGGCTTAAATTCAGCATGCAAGTTTCAGAGACCCCTGAATTATTATGGGAATTAATCAAGGGAGGAGTAGGAACTCAGCCTAAACGTTCATCCTTTGGTGACTTCAAGTCACATCTAGTATCATTATTTTACACCAAGCTTCTGAAAATTATTTAATTTTTTTCTCTGTTTCATGCCAAGGTCTTCATCTTTATTTGCACTGGCAGTGAGAACATTTTAAAGAATCATTTCCCGAGACACATTTAATACATTTCCAGTAAACTGTACATAAACCTGTCCAGCTGGCTGGGTCATTTAGTCAGCGACACACCCACTGAGTGCAAGATGCCACCTGAGATTTACCTCAATGCTTTCAAAAACAAAACGATGATGGGATAAAGCTTTGCTAATGTGTGAGTGCAATGGGGAATACACTGATAACTGTCCACTAGGGAGTACAAGGATCTTAAGTTTTGTTATGGGAAAGATTACACACCGGATTAGACAAAAGGGGTGTGAAGATCAGCACTGAAATTACACGACTTTAGGAAAAACAGCATTAAAATGCTGGTTGACAGTTCAGAACCACTTAAGAAACATGAGGTAAAGTTTATCAAATGTTTTTGAGCTGTATCCTGCACTGCTTTCAGGGTCTGCTATACATGCAGTGGAATGCAAAGAAGTTTTCCAGGGATGAGGAGTCTGAGCTGGATCCGCTATGGCAGAAGCCAAGTACCAACAGTCATTTGTTCACTGTCAGATTTGCTGAAATTATACCAATAACAAATGTTTAAGATGGGCTTTTTTAGTGGCTTCTCTTACGAGTATGTTTGCTGAATTCAAACATGGGGGGCACGGATCTTTTCATTTTTCACATGCTATTTCTGATAAAGAGTGCAGAGGAGGCAAAGTGCTGAGGAAAGACATTCTCCAGAAGCCAAACACGGGCAAAGGTACACCAGAGCAGGCTGCTTTGCCACCAAATTAAAAACAAAAAGCTATTTGTTTATGGTTCAAACAATAGAATCCTTTCCTGAAGGCCATCTTGTATCTTTACATGCAATGTCACCAACAGAATATTAAGGGCAGAGCTGGTGCCTCTACACAGGGAGCCCACACCTCCCATTAGGAATGGAGTTCTGAAGCAACATGGGGGTCCTGCTGAATTAGAGATGTGGCTGAACGAAACACTAGCACTTGATGTCACTGAAGTCATTAATGGGAAGTTGGGTGACAAGTTTCATCCCAGTCCCCTCCCTTTGTCACTACCACCACCTGCAGCTCCCTCCTCATCTCATGCAGTTCTCAGAAGTTGAGACACCCTGGTGTCCTCATCGCCGTTCATCACTGCCGTTTAAGCGAATTTAATAAAATTATTTTTCTAAACTGTTTTAGATGCCATATCTATAATCCATAAAATTTATTGTACCTTTATGTGGAATTATACTGGAGTTGAACATATAAATCAATTTATAAGGTCTAATGACACACAAACGCTTAAAAACTAAAGGCGATGTAGTAAATTCAAATTACCATTACAAATGTAAGCTTTGTAGTCAGTGTGTGACCCACTAAGGATTATATTTAACTCCCCTGAGAGTGGTTTATCATAAAACTTTATACTTTTATTACAGTGAATTATTAACTCCTCCATGATGTGAGTCATTCCATGCTCTGACTATAGCTTTTTTAATGACACTATAATAGACATCTTGCTAATAGCAGTAGGATTGCTACCTCTGAGGTTAAAAAAATGAAAGGAAGGAAGGAAGGAAGGAAGGAAGGAAGGAAGGAAGGAAGGAAGGAAGGAAGGAAGGAAGGAAGGAAGGAAGGAAGGAAGGAAGGAAGGAAGGAAGGAAGGAAGGAAGGAAGGAAGGAAGGAAGGAAGGAAGGAAGGAAGGAAGGAAGGAAGGAAGGAAGGAAGGAAGGAAGGAAGGAAGGAAGGAAGGAAGGAAGGAAGGAAGGAAGGAAGGAAGGAAGGAAGGAAGGAAGGAAGGAAGGAAGGAAGGAAGGAAGGAAGGAAGGAAGGAAGGAAGGAAGGAAGGAAGGAAGGAAGGAAGGAAGGAAGGAAAAAGAAATGCAGGACAAATATGTGAAAATGTATTTTGCAAGAAAATAAAAAATAAAGACCTGTGAGAAGATCCATCCAAGGCCAAACTATGTAGAGGTTATCACAATCTTCTGACCACATGGAAAACCAAAAAACTTTCTGGGCTGGTATTTGAAAATAACCAAAATATTTTAACATTAGATGATAAAAAAGTCTGGATTACTATGATCAGTAGGGCTTTTTCTTTAGTATGGAAAAAAAAAAAAAAAAAAAGCCTCTTGATGCTACAGTTTAAGCAAGTGACTTTAAGCCATCTTCATACAAATTACTCCTCCATACAAATTCATACAAATCACTCCTCCTTCAAAGGAAACTACCACAGACTTTTCCCAATCAACATCTGCACTATTCCCAGAGACCTGCAATTTCATATCCATATTTCCAGAGCCTCCTTTGGATGCTGGGACTGCTCTAGAACCCTGAAAGATTTCAAAGTTTGGTGAAAGGACAACCCCAAACCCATGGCAGGTCCAAAATGAACCTGTGGATATTTTTTAATTGTCCTCATAAAAAAAAAAAAAAACAACCACACAAGAAACCACTAGTTCTTGTATCTTCAATATTTTTTACAAAATACTTGTTATTAGTAAAAGACAGTAAAAAAAAATTACGGAGACAAGCTTCCTGTTTCTTCACAATACTTATTGAACCATCAATAATACTCATTTGCTAATGATGTAACCAAGAGCCACTGAAAAACAGCAGGAAAATTAAAACTGGCAAAGGGCATCAGTCTGCATATATAGCCAAAAAAACCCATCCCAGAATGGGCTGAAGCAATGGTGATCCATTACAAGTTCTCTGAATATTAAGGAGATCCTCAGACTTCCCTGTATGAGCATCTTCCCTTTCATAAGTGTATATGTGGCTACTACTTTTAAATAATCACATTTGTTTCTCATTGGATGAAAGCAAATTATTATCACTGCAGTTACTAGATATGGATTTGTGAAAGATTAAAAGGACCTTGCATGAGGTTTGCAGCAGTGCAGAACTACACAGGGAAAAAAACTTAGAGAAAATGAAGTCCTGTCCCACAGAAGTGTGCTTAATTTATCTGTTGTTCCTATAAGACAAGCTTCATTTTCAGCCTTCCCATGGTTGCAGTGAGGGCTTTCCAGGCAGAGGGCTTTGTAGCTACAGGCCCTTTATACATACTGGGGTTGACTTTTTTTTTTTCCTTTTTTTTTCTTTTTTTCCCACTAAGGTACTGTTGAGGGTGAGGGAGGCAATGCCTTTTTATTTGAGGAAACTATTAGTATTCCTGAAGCCAGAATGGATTATATGAGAGCAAGAGACCTAACTTTATGTAAACAACTCTGTTTTGATGAATTTGCACTGATCTCTGTTTGCATTCTCAGGAAGGACCTGATATTTAGGCATAATCAAAAGGATTGCATTGCTGCATACAGCTACAAGAGATTTACCAAAACTCTGTGCTTTTGAGGAGTAGCTTTGTTTGACAAGTACAGCTCAGCCCCAGTTCTATACGCCAGCAAGGACAGGGCTGTTCCCTTTGCAACAGTGGTACATATCCCTCTTCCTGCATGGATTTCCCCACCACCAAAAGAGAAATTTGCCTAAGCCTGGTGATAATTAAAAAAAATTTTTTTTTAAAAAAATCCTTTTCTCAGTGCCACTCCACCAGTTATTTCTGAACCAGAACTGAAATAAAGGAAAGTAATTACATGTGCAAACTCAGCAAAAGTCTGCTCTTGCAACACTGGAAAACTCTCTCTCTTTACACAAGTTTTATGGGGCAGTTTAGTGCTGTGCTCCTGTTTGGGTTTTTTGTGTCTCTAGTCTTTGTCAGCGTTTATTTATTTAACCATAAAATCTCCATTGAGGCTAAGGTTTGTTTACAAGTGGTTCCCAGCCCAGGGAGTAATTAAATATTAGGTTTACTAAAGCTGCATAAAATTGCAAGGGTCAACCACAGCAACACCAGAACAAAGCTACTTGGCTGATGTGGATGTCACCACTATGTTTGCTCTCCCTTTTGAGACACGGACAGGACACAGCACTGAAAATTGCACCATTTCCTGGAGACAGCCCTCCAGAAGGCAGCTCCTGTTTGTTCACCATAAAAGCTGGTAATTAACCCAATTTATTCCCTGTAAGTACACTGGACCCCAGGTCCAGTCCTGAGCACCTCACCTCTGTTTGCCTTTAAGGTGAGGGAGAAACACACACATATGCACACATGGAAGAGAGTTACAATGTATTACTTTTTTTGGCTCTTCCTGAACCAGCCAATCTCTTCATAAAGGGTCATAACAAACTTGGGACAAACTCATGACCCACCTACACTCCACTGCACTTGATCTTAAGCTCATAAACTCCTCCATGCATCTGCTGAAGTCTCTAATAGTTGAAAACTCAGGAGATGTCTGGTTTCCTCTCCCATCTATGCAAGATTTACTTTGAGCTGTAAACTTATTCAGATATCAGCATTCCTACTCATTTCACAGGTGACTAGAGGAAGAACAGGAGCAAACTGCACATGAAAGGTGGCATAGACCCTGCCACATTCACCCTTCAGCGGTGGGGCTGAGTCTGGTTTGCAGCAAGGGTTAGCAGGGTTTCCTGTGGCAATTTGCCTCTCCATGTAGCTACCAACATTACATGCTTAATGTTTGCTAGGATGAGTCTGTGATTTATATTTCATTATCTCCATTGCAAAAGGTCCACTTCAGGGGCAGTACCTGGAAAGTTTATGGTGAAAAACAAAAGAAACCAAAGAGTTCCTTTAAGTGGTGGGAGAGGGAAGAAAACATTAGTGCACTCCAGACTTTGCTGCCTTTCCCACAGACAGGTGGGTGGCCCAAAGCAAGGGGCAGCTGCTTTTTGATGAGCCTTGGGGGAAAATGCCATTTTTTTCCAATAAACTACAGGAAATAGTCAGGTTACTCAGGCCAGCACCTCTACAAGGTGCTACAAATGCTCCAGTGAAACCAAGGACTCAGGTTTGACTCCTCTTTTGCTGTGCACACCTATCATACTCTCCTGACATTCTCTGTGTACAAGATTGAAAAGAAGCTCCACCAAAGTCCCTGCTCTGCTGATACAGGTTGTGCCAACTTATAGAGCAAATCAAGACCACAAGAATTTGGAAGTCCAGTGATAACACTCCTTCCGACAACCACATCTTGCCAATAGGCCTCTGACAAAACAGTGGCACTGAGCAAATTGCCAGCTTTATGCTTTAACTGGCAAGGGTGCAGCAAATAGATCTGGGTGCAGTGTTCCATGAGCTCTGCAAATCTGAACTCTTACTTTGGTGCATTGTAATCCTCAACTCTTGTACTGCTCCTCAGTAACCGCTGGTTTTCCTTTTGTAACATCTAAATGTCCTTGTTTCTAAGAAGGAGATGGAGACAGAAGAAAAAAAATTAAGTACAGTGAATGATTTCATTCAAATAAAAGATGTGCTGTACTTCAGGAAGCTATAAGCACCTACAAACAGGAGTTCATAATGAAAATGCTTTTTCAACCATAACTATAGCATTGCAGTAGTAACGCTCTAATACAATAAACTATCCTATTAAATCTAAAGAGTTAGATTTAATAAGACTGGTTGTATATTAAATAAATGCCAAATTATTATTAAAAAATCTTTTTATTGAGGTTTAACAACTCTGCCTTATACATGCTGCCTTACTACACCCAAATAAAATGCAAGTACAAGAACATGTATTTAAACTATTGCATAAAGCACATTTTAAAAAAAAGTTATAAATGGATTATTCAAATTTGGAAGGAATCCAGCCTTTGAAAAGTGCAGTTCACACCTCTGGAGTCAAAGAAGTTGTTTACCCAATCCAAAAATGCCACATGCACCCACCAACAATGTCCACGCAACAGCTTCACATTGCTGAGCAGCACTGAACATCCCCAGATCAGAGCAGTAGGTTTGTAAGTGTGAGCTGCTATTTCCCCAAGCACATCTCTGCTCAGTGGGACTCTCAAGGAACATGCAGTTTTCACCACTTAAAAATCAAATCCTTTTGGGCTGTGGTAGAGAGAAAGGTCAATTTGTGTATAATAGACATTTGAAAGTTAGAAGCTCTCTGGAGAGGCAAGAAAAGGGACTAAAAATGTTTGTAGAGGTATGCAGCTTATCTAAAGCTATTAGGAAGCAAATACCTTAAGTGACAGAAATTATATGCTGCTACTATACTAAAGTCCTAGAGGTCATTTGAGGCTGTTTTGGTTTGGGTTTTTTTGTTGGTTTGTTTATTCGTTTTTAAGTTTGTAAATTCAAGTTTAATTAAGGTGGTCGAGAAAAAGAGATTAACCTTAAAACTCTATTTCTGGGCAACAAGAAATGGAGGAAATGTTGCAGCAGGCAAGCAAAAATGCATTGTTGACAAATGACTCCATTTATAGTCCAGATTTCCGACACCTTGTCCTTAGTCACCAGTGACATCTAATTTGTCCCAAAAAAACCCTAGTCCTCACATCTTTGTTACTTTAGGCTTTAGGTTAAGACATGTGGATGTCCCTCATAAATCTGATCTCCTATAGGGCTTGTCTCCTTCCAGTAGCTTCCCAGTTGAGGAAAAAAAACCAACAACAGAAACCAAAACCTACTGCTACCCTTTCTTTTCCTTCCTGTTCCAAAGACTTCATCAGGAATAAAGAAATTGTCCTAAATTTAGACATGATAATCCCAAGACATTTGTGTGAAATAGGTTAGCCAGACTGAGAACAAAAAGGGGGGAGCAGAAAGCTATAAAAAGCAAATGAAGGAGAGAAAAAAAAATATATCTACTGTACTTCACTGGCCAGAATCACTGTGGGTATATACTATTCAGGGACATCCGTCAGCACTAATCAATACTTGTGGTGTTAGTCATGGATGATAAATTTGAAAGGGATTATAACTGTAAACAGTGATCAATAGAGACTTGCTGGAGGAGACAGAGAGGAAAAAACAACCTTAAAATGTTACACAGTTAATAAAGTAAGGGGTCAGTCTTAAACAAAACTCCAGTGAGACCCACTTCTTCCACAGCTATTTCTACAAGAAGGGGGAAGGAGGGGGAAAAAAGCCCTACCTATTTTCATAAAGCAATTGCTACTAAACGGGCACATTATTAATTTACAATGTATTTGCTGATCCCTCTGTTTTGAAGTCACATCCTCCATTAACGTTTGGTTGAAGATGTTTTGCTGGATATAAACTGGCATCCCCAAGACCCCCAGAGAAAAGCTTGCTTTCCTCCTCGCTCTGTCCCCCCCCTCCCCCCAGCTCCCCCCACCTTCTCCCTACCACTGACTTCACTATGGGCACATGAATGATCAGAGCATTCACAACAGTGACATTCCCCTCCACAAACAAATTCATCCAGGGCTTCACGTAAAAAATGCAGAGAGCCTCTGCTGTTCACCCACAGATGAATGGAACTATCCGTCTTGTCACCAGGGGTCATAGCAAGAGGTTACTGCGAGTATATACCTTGGCTTCTGTGCTGACGTTTGCAAGCAGCTCCCCTGCAAAAAAATAAAATAAAATAAAATAAAAAATCCTGCCATATCAAGCACTTATCCAGTCCCTCTAGAACCCTTCTCAGATGGTGTCTTTCCACACCTTTGGAGTCACAGCTCCAGGCTTGACATATATATTTTTTTTCTGCTGACCTTTTAGCGTCCTTTCTGCCACAGTGTGTAAACCATAAGCTGATATATGAAGGCAATTTTTAGTGGTGCCACTTGTATCTGAGTGATTGCACACGCTTTACGTTTCTGGCCTGCCACCCTTCCACCTTTTGAAGATCTCTCTATTTCTTTTAAAGGAACTGCAACAGAGGTGAAAGGAAGTTTAACTGCTTCAAGACTTTGATGGCCCAAGAGCACCTGTTTTGGGTTTTCAAGAAGATACGCTGCAGATTGGCTGACCAGTGCTTATGCTCAAACACTAAATCTTTCTTTTCTTGTATATAGACCTGTACGGCTTGAAGGAGGGGAAAGGCTGTGTAAAGCATTTCCCAAAATTTAAGCTGGCAGAGAGCAGTGATCACAGCAGGGCAGCTTTGCAAATATGTTACCGATAAGCTCCAAAGATCTGGAGTTGCAGCCAAGGGGACTGAGACTTACAGGGCATGTGCCTCTCTGCAGATTTTTGTGTCTGGAGCAGGGGGATACCCTCTGTGAAGATTTGTGGCAGATGGCTTCACAGAGTCATCTTTTGTTGCCTCTCTGCCACTCCCTACCCTGGCCACAGCACTGGCAGTGAATCACTCAGGAGAACACAAACAACGAGATGGCATCAATGCTTCCTTACAGATTTGCAGCCCATCAAAATAATAAACTCACACATGGCCACAGAGGACACGCGTGCACACAAACATTATAATGTTGCAAGCATCCTTCTTAATTTACTAGTTAAATAGAAAAGCAATAGCAGCAAGCCAAAGAGGACCACCTGGAGGCAAAGATAACTCTCTTCAGAACCGTAGCTACCTCCTCCAAGGCAGCAGATGCACCATCTTGCAAACATGGAACTTCAGAACCATACAGTACCCTAAAACTGGGTCACAATTTCAAGCAAAGGGGAGATGTGCTTCAGAGCCTGCAGAGTCCTTGTCAGCAGTTACAGCTGCATGAATGGAGGAGTCACCTGCAGCTACTGAACTCACGAGATCCTAAATCAACAGCAAAAGGAAAAGTCCATTTTTTATCATCGCATATCCTGTTCAAGAAATGGTTGCCAGGTGAAAGGCGAAACAAGGAGCCAGTCTGCCAATGAATATGATTGTAGAGAAAGTATTTGGGAAGTGTAAAGAGGGGTGTAATTCAGGAGAGATGAGGGAGATTTGAAGTAGGGGAGAAGATGATGGTACTGCCAAAGTGATGTTGAGACTTTTGGAGAGCAACACAAAGGGAGTGGAGTAAAGAAGTGAAAAGAATGACTTAATAAGAGATGGAAGACAGTCTGCAGGGTGAAAGAAAAAAAAAAAAAAAGAAAAAAAAAAAAGTTGAAAATTGCCATGAGGGAGAACTATCAATGGAGCAAATCCAAAGCTTTGTCCAAAACACCCAGACATGCAGTATCTAGATTAGGGAGGATTTGGGGCAGGATAAAGGTACAGAGGTCATGCCAAAAATCTATTACTTTTTAGCAGCAGAAGTGGAGGACCACATGGCTGCCTCCAAGTTGGGAATGGGAGGTTTCCAACCAAGAGAGTCTCTGCGTAGTTGCCATGGGCACAATTTGTGCTCAAGCTGTGCACAGAGGCCAGGATTTGGCTTGGAGTCGCTGGGTTAAACATTACCTTTGCAATACACTGTGTGGGTGCCTTTTCTGGGCAGGAGGTGGCAGGACAAAATTCTGTGGGACTGCCTGACGAGTCACCAGAAGAGATCCCCTTGGGTACCTGTGTGGCACGTTACATATGTTGCACATATATAAGGGAAGAGAAACCACCAGGCAGAGAACCGACAAAAAGCTTTGACTCTGTCCTCCTTGGGTCTGATCCAAAGTATGCTTTCATCACACAGCCATTGATTTAAGAGTCGGACTGAGCCCTTTCTTCCAATGGGAGCTGGATTCCCAGCTGCCTTTTATTTCAAACCCTAACCTTGGCATAAAGGGAGTATAAATAATTTTAATTTCAAAGAGGGTTGCAACTGTCTTGTACTTTAATGCCAGGACAATAAGAGTAGCCTCTCCCATGTGATGCCAGAAAACATCACCCATCTCTCCTGCAAGGGCCCTTCCTCCCTCTCCAAGGAATACCCTGGTACAGACTGAGTTTGCAAAGGGGCAAAGCCCTGGGGGCCAGGCAGGCATAAAGCTCCGGTCCCTGCACAAGGTTGTAGACTCGCACTAGTGGTCTAGTGACCCTGATGATATTGATGACAATTAGTAGACAGAGATTAAAATGGAAATGAGGGAAGGATTCATCTGTCACTTTATCCATCAGCTGTAGCTTGCCCCAGGCAACAGACACACACTGGGCTTTTTGTTTTGTTGCTGTTCCCTTGTTCGGCTCAGCTGGTTTCAGCAGTTCTCTTGGTTGTTACTAAATTTTTCTTAAAACTGCTAGAAAAAGGGTTTTTTGTCAAATCTCTGCCACTGATAACTCACAGCACTGAGCATACAAACTGTCCCTGGATGTGTCTGCTCTTGCAGCCGCCCTGATGCTGGGAGTGTCGAAGGGCTTTGCTTTCTTCTTCCTATTTCAGTAGCTTCTGATTCTTTTGTTATTTTAATACTTAGGAAAGCAATTGTATTGCTAGGGCTGGAGCCTGAAGGTCTCCGTTTAACTACAGACCCACTAGCAGCAAAGGCAGCAGTAATACTAAGTTATTTTATGGCCATAACGTTCAGGCTGGATGTAAGGAGACAGGGAGGAGGAGATTAGGCAGTGTGTCCCCTTGGTGAAACCTCTCCCATCCACCTATCTTCTCACAAGACCGTAAACTGCCATTTCCTGCAATTGGAAGACACATCTCATTAATTTCTCCTGAAATAAATTTCTAACTCTGATGACAACTCACATGTTGATGCTGTGGGATACAGGATGGCTTTGTTTAATCCTAATATGTCATAACTTTGGGGAGAGAGAATTCTTGTGCAGCAGTTATAAAATTCTGGTCAACAACTACCAAAACATTTTGGTTTAGTAGTCCACCCCAAAGGCTAGAGAAAAAAAAATAAAATTTGGATTTGGAGTGGCATTAAAACATGCTCCTGAAGCTCCTACATGGCCTGTAACATGAAGCTATCTTCATGGTGCCAATATTTCCAACTGCTTTCTTGTCCCTTCTTGATGTAGCTCCCTGGCCAGATTAGATCTCCCATGATGAACCTTTGCTACTTTTATTAACAACACCCCACTCTTATGTTGTCTATACCCGTTATGTGATAAATGCCAAAGGAACTACACAGACAGCAACCCTCCCCCTGAAAAAAAAGTGAATTCAGTATTCATGAAGTATTAAAGAGTGGGCTCACATCTGCCACAGTCTTTCATGGCTTCCACTGTCACCAGCTCTGCTGATTTGCTCCCAGGAAAAGCCTGGGCATAGGCATAGCAGGAGCTGGGGAACAGAATTCAGATCCCCCCTCCACTGCCAGTGCAGTCCACACTCCAGGTCCCCAAGGGATGGAGCCAAATAAATAGACAAGATGCCTCTGCTGCTATCAGGGCACTCACACTGAGAGAGCTCCTTCCACTTAGTGCAGTCAGCAATGACTAAGGGCTTGCTCTTTATGCTTAAAAAGACCAAGCCTGGGCCCTGGCTTTGCAATGAGATGTACAAATAGTTGTTATTCATGAAATTTCACTGTGGGTTAAAAAAAAAAAAAAAAAAAGTTGGAAATTTGCAATTTCCCAGTGGGAATTTGCTCGCTGTTAATAGATTGAAATCTGGCTGGGAAGAGGGTCTGATCTAAGGTAACGTGCAGCAGGTATTCCAATACACCACAAGAGAAGTAGGAATGATTTCTACCTCCATCCCCACATTTCCCAGTTGGGATTAAACCTGAACAAGCTGATTTATTACACCTGCTTTTCACGTGGTTAGCTGCAAATGTTTCTTAGGTTTCTACTGCTGTTGATGGACTACTGACTAATCAAAAAGTCAGGAGTGCAAATTTGCAGTACTGGCTGCTAGCCAGTTTGCCCATAAAAGGTTTCCAAATGGTCACTGAGCCTTAACCCTGATGAAAACAGCAACGAAGACACTGCCCCAAGCTCCTGCTCCTGCCATGGTCTCTCTCTCACTTTGTGGCATGCAAACATCATTGTTGTTTGGTTTTTTTTCCTAAAGAGCACAACTCCAGAACACGCAGTGGAGAGGCCTTTCTACTCATTAAAAGCTACACGTGGGTGTGAATTATTTTATATCCTACTCAAAAATTATCAGACCACCTCAGAAAATTATTAGTTTTCACATCAGGTGCCAGATCCTCTGGTCCATTTAGGCTGCTTTATGCCACTTTGATGGCTCAGCTCAGCCCTAAATAAAACAGGCTTAATTATCCTTAGGATTTCTCCTGCCTTGGGAAATCTCCAGGTAATGTGGAAATGCCACAGGGACTCCTACACCACCACAGCTATTAGTGGCAGAGCACAGTGGCAGGGATATCCCCACACCCCATTGATTTCCTGCTGCTGTGGCTGTGGGCATCTGGCACAGATGAGGGCCACCCTCAGGCTAATGCTATTTATGCCAAGAAAAGCCTGAGAGTGGGATGGCCCCAGGACTACCGCTTGAAAATAACCTTGTGAGTCTGAGGAACCCTTCAGAGAAATATAGGGTCTTTCAGGGTGGATTTCAGCTCATGCTAAAGAAGGTGCCTAAAGGCAGCTAGGAGAAACATCATCAAACAGAAATGGGTGACCAGCTCACAGGTTTTTGTCGTAGTCTTCTCATGTGTTACTATCTCATGAGTATTTGGGGAAGGACAGGTGGATTTGCAGATCTGTCACCTGTGTATGTAGAAAAGACACAGAAAAAGAGAGGATGGACTTTCACAGGGCAGCACAGAAAGCCACTCCTCTTCCCAGCACATACCTCAGGTAGTTCACTTTTATCAGGAAGCCAAGAGAGGGTTATTTGGGAGCTCACATTTCAGTTCCCTTTGTCTGTCTGCCTTCCTGAATCTGCAAATACCGCTGCCGTAGAGTAGATCTGTGTTACACTCAGAAAGCCAGAATTTCTGCATCATGCTTAAAGGAAAGCTGAGATTTTGACAAAACTGATGGGCAAGCTCCCCTCACACTAGAGAAAGTTTCTTCTGTACCACGGGCGAGTGGGCGAGGGAATTTGTTGAGACCTGTCGTAGCACCAACAAGAACTAAAAAATCTTGCAGCAGCTACTGCCATCTGAGCCTGTCAAATTCCACTGCAAACAATATGTCACTCTGCTGGGGAGGCGGCGAACAATCTGAGGGTGAGAAAAAGGGACGTCTGAAGTATCCAAAAACTCACTCCAAAGGTTTTAAAAAAGAGAGCCCATCCATGCACGCACACGCATGCACGCAGTGCCTCTGGCCAACACAATTTCACTTGAAAACTAGAGCTTCCAGATTTTCATCAGCTAGTTTTTAAAGTATTACCAAGCCCCTTCAGTTTTAGCAGAGTAGGATAATGTCAGTATTGGCACACCCTGCTTCAGTTCCTGACCAGAGAGCAAAAATGCTGTCAGAGTAGGCAGGCTGCAAAGCTGCCTCTCCTTCTGCCAATATTCAAGATAACGGGTTTTAAAAGGACCCCTTTTTTCCCTGACCAAACATTGCTTTAACTGGGCTCACAATCTTACACCAGCATAGGCAATGTCATTTGCTTCACATCCTCCAGAGGATTTGGAGAGTCTCAAAGCAGTTGAGAAGAGCAGGGAAGAATGGGAACCTCAGAGTTATGGGTCAATGGCCACACGCTCAGGGGCATTTTCCTCTTCTTTAAAACTCTTTCTCCCCCAGAGCTACACACTTTGTCTTCTACACTTTGCTGTCCCCCAAATGCTGTATTCCCAACAAGATAAAGCTCACAAGCAATAATCCTACTCCTGTGGAGGAGCCCAGGAATTATACCAGAGCTGTGGAGGAGAGTGGGGTAGCCCCTTGTACTGGCCTCTCACCAAGGCATCATTAGCCAGCATTATTTTCAAAGGGGTTTCCATTCTTTCCAGGCTGAGAGTAATTGGTTTTCCATTAACTAAGCATTCATATTCCAGTGATTTTCACTACATCATAGCTTTGCAAAAACAACCACAGTAAAGGATATATTTTGGAACATATTCCCAAGAAACACAAAGCTCACAGCTCCCATCTGCATTAGGATTTGGCCCTTCCAGCAAAGGAAAATCCAATGCAAGGGAGCATTACTTTTGATGTATTAAGTGTGGTGCTGTGTATAAAATTAAGGGGGAGTGGGGTGATCCCTCCCACGATATTTTTTAACATTGTCTCTAAGAAGGAAGAAGCAAACAACACAATCATATGGTAGTGGTGCCAAAGCAAGTGAGAAACATCCTGGAAAACACCCATTGAATTAAAACCTGAAAGCCCAAGAAGAGAATGGAAAATTAGAAACCTGTGGCCATTGAAAAACAGAACAGAAAGAAAACAGATCAACAACTCACAGAGCAAAACAGCATACAAATTGGAACAATCAATATGAATTACAAGAAAACCAAAGCTATGGATCAAAACCTAAAGCACACTTGCTAAGTCTAAAAGAACCACATTCTCTCTGAAATGCAAGGCAAAAGCTACTTCTTAAGGACAAATCATTGATGCTAATTACCTGCACAGGTTTGGACAGCAAAAGCAGAACCTCAAGTTCTTTTAAGGGAAAAGGATAGTGGAAAAAGACATCTTTTCTCTGGTGTGCTAAAGGAAGGGCTTTTCTCTTCCCCCTTCTCCAGCAATTGTTTCATAACCCCAAATAGAGGCAAAACACCTCCCAACTCCCCGGCAAAATAACGGAATTGTAACAGTGAGTTCTCAGAGTAAACTCACTTAAAAATTGCACATATGAAAATTATAAGAAACCTCCTGAAAACATTCAGCTAATGGAAACAAACCTTTTGCCTTGAACACTGTATGTCTGAGCAGACCAGATCTTCCTAGAGCATAATAAGATTCCCCATTTCTCAGAGAAGCACAAAACCTTTTTCCGAGTCACCTATTTTAGTCACGGGAGCACCTCTCCTCCCTTGTCAGGTACCATCCCTCAGCTCCGTGGAGTCTTGTTAACTTTCTACCTTTTGTGCTTCTCGCTGTTCAAAGATTTCTAAAACCTCACACAAGAAAGAATTGAAGAGAAACTTGTCAAGGCCGATCGGTCTAAAGTTGGACCTATCAACTGTGATTTGCTTTAGGAACAAACACAAGCAATAGCCTCTTGCCCCTTTTCTCTGTCTGTCAGCAAAGAAGGGGGAATCTCTGAAACGATCTAAACCCCATTTTCCCAAGCATCTGTTAGCCCAAGTACAACTACTTTAAACCTTCAATCTAATATCCTCAACATTACTTTTCTTTGTTTCATATAAATCTGATTCATCCAGATATATTTCAGGTTTTTTACAAGTTGATTTAGGTATGGTTTAAAAGAAATACAGCCCTTTCTGCCATTTCAAATGGATGGATATTCTCCACAGCATGGGTCCAAATGCAATCCTCACATTGAAAGAGAAAACAAGGTGTACACAAGAGGAGGAGAGGTGTGTAGCTGGTTTCACAGCAGCTGCCAGCAGGATCCCAAGAATAAAACCATGGACAACCCCTGGGACACACTCACCAGCAGTGTGTGTGTCCCTGGCTGCAGCAGGAACTCCCTTAGCAAAGGGTTTATTGGTCACACCTCTTTCTGCTGAGCCTAACCCTGGAGGCTTTGCCTGCAGGCATCACTGATGCAAAGATGAAAAAAAAATAAATATATAGGTAGGGATATAAAAAGAAATAATTTTTTAAAGGATGAAAAGGAAAAAGAAAAAAAAAGAAAAGAGAGAAAGAGAGAGAAGTGACTACACAGAAAAAAAGCCTAGGACACCTGAAGAGTGGCCATCCCTCAGCAGGGCAGTGGGTGCCCAGCCATCCAGCTGAAGGTCAGCCAGTTTCATGTCACCCTGCCAAGCACCCACTGGAAAGGCAGGCACCGCAGAAAGGAATCTTATTAGGGAATAGGATGGTGCCAAGCAGTTCTCTTTTTTCTGCTTTTAGTATGCCCTTACTATTATGCTGGCATTTAAAGGCCCCCAAGCACCAGGCCTGCATGTAAAGCCCAAACTCTACAGCTCCCATGTGTCTATCAGATAACCTCAGCCCAAAAAGCACGCAAGAAACTTGAAGGCGGCTGAGGAGAAAAGCCTCCCTCATGCTTGTTTTACCCAGAGCATTTCACAGCTTACAGCAAGCCTGGTCAAAAAGGCATGGCTCAGCCTTAGAAAAAGGCAAGCCTGAGCTCATCAGCGCTGTGTGGGGGTCACTACAGTCCTTCACTGGGGTCGTATTAGACCGGTGGTACCCATACAAACATGCACTTAACGGGGAGTTAGCGGCTTTAACGATCACATTAAGCAACGCACAATTAGACTCAACTTGGCCTTTTGTCATGGATTTGTCACTGGTCTCATCCCTCTTTAAGGCTGTTGTAGCTGGGGACAGCCCGATTTACCACTTGAAGAGAGCTGTTGGGATGTCACCTTGCCGTGCTAACTGTGGGAGAATGGTATTTCAAAAGGGACAGATGCAAGATCATTTTTTTTCTCGACAATCAGGCAGTGAATAACTTTGTAAGGGCCACTTGAGTTTGACTTTGCAAACTCCGGGTCTCCTCCTACCTTAGGAGCTGTAAACAGGGGTATTTCAGAGGACACCTTGCACTTACAGGTTAAAAATCTTGGTGAGTCATATGCCCCATCCTGCTGAATATTTTGTCTCTGGTTTGGCCATAGGACACGGTTTAGGGACCCTCAGATACACCAGACACCTATTTTTTAGTTTCTCACATGAGAGGTTCCTGGCTAAAATCCTTGGGTCTTTTTAATCACTCTGACTTGATTTACCCATCGCTGCAGGGGCCAGGCTGGCACTAGGCAGCTCCCCTTCATCTATCCCTCAGTTGTCAGACAAACACTGGAGCAGGCAAAGACAACCAGCACACAGAGTAATTTCAGAGCAAGTTTGAAGAACACATCTGAGAAAGTTCCATTTCCAGAGGATGTTGAGGGAGTGCTGGCTGGCAGCACGGGCGTGGAGCTAAGCTGCAGTGGATGGGCTCAATTTTTTCATCTTCTGAAAAGATTTCTTCAGAATTATGTGGAAGTGGTAATGAAGCTACAAGAAATAAAACTGTGCTTTGGAAGTGCCATCACATATGCAACAAAGGATAAAATACAGCAGTTTTGAACACTCTTCCTCAGGAAGCAAGCATCGCTATACCCTGCGGGAAAGAAGGAAAATGGCCACAGAGGGACTAGACAAGTCAGAAAATTGTGAAAATACTTAACCAATGGTTTGGCAGATTATATGAAGGACCAAGAAACGACTGCAGGGACAGACAGGGAATGCGTCCCTGTCAAGGAAGTTGTAGAAAATATTTCCACAGAGGCAGTCAGTCACATTGAGCAGAAGCAAGTGTATATGTATGATTTTATGGCTCCTGCTGTCCTATGAACAGATAAAGTCAGAAAATTCTGCATATGTAATCCCTGACAGGTAAATGGTGTGAGGGTTTTGGTTGTAGTTTGAAATCATGTTGTTGAGAACAAAATTACAAAACCATCCACTTACACAAAGGGATGAAATGGTTTAATTGCCTATACACTTCTGCTAGGAGTCAGATAATAAATGAGAGGAATTAGAATTGCTGATTTATGAGCATAAATTTGACTGGGTTGATCTTCCTGGGAAAACTCACATGATCAAATTGTAAAAATGAATACTTACAACCCAACTCAGGGGCCTCAAGTGGGCAAAAAAGAAAGGGTGTGTCAGAATCTCATGACCTCTGCAAATCTATTCAAATCAGACATGGAAGATTTTGACTGTTAATAGAGCTATATTCTTACAAATAAACTAGAAAGCAGTGAGCTATTCAGTGCCTGCCACACACCAGCAAAACACAGTAAAAAAACCTGGGATGACCAGCTTCTTAAAAGACTTATTTATCATGTGTTGGTAAAAAAAGCTGTGTTAACATATGGGACTTCAATCTGAATGGCATATGCTGGTGTTCTGAGGCTACCAGCACTAAAAAAGTCCTCAGAATTGAAAAAATTACAAGCAGCCAATTTCCTAACTCAGCCCAGCTTGGGGTAGACTGCCTAATGACAGATAAGAGAGGAATGGATCCCAGATGTAAAAATTAATGGTTACTCAAATGCCAGTGATCATGACTCGATCATATTTGTTGTCAATATATAGAACCAAGTCCAAGGTAATGTCCATGTTTATGGGGGTTTGAGTATGTACATTTACATATATAACTGCTGTTGGAAAAAATTTCTTTCTTTCAATGCTGAAATAATTATGAGCAATATCAACTACAGAGGAGCCTTTTCACTGTAACCAGAAAAATCTTAAGAATACATTCCTAGATTTCAAAGGACACAAATCCACAACCAAGAAATAAACTGACAGTATTTTAAAATTACTTGTAGTGGAAAAGTAGACATAGAATGAAAACACATTTATTTCAACACAAAGAACTAATGATATAAAGGAAAACTGATAATAACAATTATAAACCAAAAGCTAATAACTGTAGAAAATTGACAGAGGAAGCCAGAAAGGGAAAAAAGATAAATCAGTGAGGAAAGAATATCTGGGACTTTAAAAAGCATATTGAGAGCAAAAACATTGTCATCTGTTACTGCAGTAAAACCATAAAGATATAATAATAATGAGGAAAACACATAAGATTTCAATGAATACCTGTCTTCCATATTCAGAAAATAGATTTTATATACATATTGTCTAAAAACAATCACAATCTCAGCAATGAGTCAAAGGAGTTTAAAACAGCAGCTAGAAAAAAGATATTTTGAAGTCAGACAGCTGGAAAATGTGCACCAAGAGTTTTCAGAGAATGGGCACGGAAGCTCTCCACCTGCAAGGACTACACAGGACTTACAGTACCCCAGAGGACAACAGCAAAGTTAGCATTTCACCAAAATTTAAAACAAGCAGATGAGGGCCCTCCAGGTACTGTGACGGACTGTCAGTCTGATCTTGGGTAAGGTAACAGGACAGTTAATCCAAGAATTATGTATTACAATACAAAAGGAGCAAATACAAATAGCTTCCAGCAGTGGGGGGGTTACAGGAAATAGAAAAGGAGTATTCTTTGGTTTTCTAACCAAAATCAGGTTTATAAGGGTGATAATATCAGAATGCTGCACACTCAGATTTTTGTAAGGCATATGGTTTTGACTCAGTAGGTAGAATGATATAAACTAAGCAAGGCACAAATTAAAATTAATTAAATCTGGCATTTTTAGGTTTAAAAACATAACTCTGACTAGAAGTCTGAAAATTGAGAGGAATAGTTTTAACTGAGCCAGCAGCACCAGTCCTTAGTCTCATGCTATTTAACATTTTAAATCAACAACTGGAAAAAAATCCCAGAATAAAATCATTATTAATAAAGTCTGCAGGTGACAGGGAGACTGCAGGAGAGCTAGATCAAAATGCACACAAAGCACTCGGAACCATTTGGCAAACTGTAAAATAAACAATATGCACCTCAACAAAACACTGTCATCCAGCCAGGAAAGAAGAGTGCTAACTCCACCATGAGGCCACCAAGCCCTACCCTGAGCAACACCAAAATGATGGTTATCACCAGCTGATCATATGATCTCTCTCCAGCCTGGTAGCCAAAATGCGTAGTGCAGAACTTGGGTAAACACAGAGAAGTTTCAAGGAGGAGCAGAGAGGTTCTCCTCCTGCTTGTGCCTTTGCCAGAGGTGCCACTGCTACAGGAATACATGGACAGCCCTAGAGGCAAAAGTTCAAGAAGGAGATTGGTTAACGGTAAAGGATTCAAAGAGGAACAAGAATGCTGAAAGCACTAGAAAATATATCATATCACCAACAATTCACACACCTACAGCTTATCAAAGAAAAGGTGACTCAGGGTCTCAATCACAGTTTACAGTGACACAGGTCACAAAAAAAAAATAAAAATAGTATGGTACACTTCACTCTGGGAGACACAGTTGTCAGAAGACCCAATGCTAGAAGCTGAAGCTAGACAAAGCACAGATTTCATCGAGAGTTAATTTATTATTGGAACTGTTAACAAAAGGATTGTGGCGCATTTTACAGCACAGGAAAATCTCAAAAACTGCAACTGCTTTGCATACCTGAAAGGTACAAGATACCTGAAAAGGGATAAATGCACTAATCATAGACTTCTGATGCATCCCCATCTCTTTCCATAGTCAATGATTCATATCTCCTAACTTTCTTCTGGACCCTTCCCCATGTTCCACACATAATATTGGCTAGAATATTTAGCTCCTCCTTCTCTATTTTACTTGCCACCTTCTCACCTAAAAGCTGCAAAACATTTATTTGGTTGCTGCCATGTAGGCTACCATTTATTTCACACGCCTGCAGCACTGATTTTAAGAGACAGATTTCACTTATTTCTGTTCTTCAGAGTAAATGGTGAGAAATGGCCAATTTACTACATCACAAGATTTTAGGAGGTGAAGATGATAGAACAAAAAACCCACCAGCTGTCTGGAAAGTTAGGATATAAATCCAGTCTCTAATTATTAAGAGGGGTGTTTAAACACAAGGGGAAGATGTGCCGTAGTGCTTAAATTTAAGCACATATATATATATTTTAGCAAGACTAGGAAATAAAGAATTGTTTTATTTTTACCCCTTTTAATTACAACAATCCATAATTTCCCAATTCTTCTTTTTTTTCTTTTTTCTTTTTTTTTTTTTGTCAAGAAACAGCTAATATCTACTTTGTATACATGTAGCAAAACAGCCTTTTGCAGCTATCTTCCAGAAAACAGAAAATAATCCATTTTCTCCTTTTCCCCATGTTCCGGTGATATTTTGTGCCAGACTCAAACTGACAGAATTTGTCAGCTACCAACTGGAGATGCTACCAGTTTCCAAATCAGGCGCTACGTGGGCCAACCAGTGGACTGAAACCTACTGTAAACAGCCCCTAAATGAGGAGCCAATATGGTAATTTGGGGAAGTGATTTAATATATTGGCTTCCGGTAGCAAGTCAGACCCCAGGCAAGGCAACCTATTTAGAGGGAATTCGGCGTGACACCAAAATCGGGATGGCTGAGAGCGGTTTCCTCTCTGGGGAAGGAAAACCAGCAGCGTAGAAGTGTCACTTCAAGCTTGAACGAGTTTCTACCAGCAGAACTTGTCAGGACACTGTCAGGCAGGAGCTGACAGCCATAAATCAGTATACCTCTGAATGACTCGCCAAGCACATTTGCTTGGGAGAGGGTCTCCCAGTGACAACAGCCATCTAATGCTCCCTCACCCTAATAACTGCATAATGAAAATAAATTTGAGCAAGTACTCAGGAATGCCCTTTTCCCCCACGTTCTTACATTGAGTTGGAGTAATTCCAAGGTTAGGGGTTTTTTGTTGTTGTTGTTCGAAAAAGGTTTCACTCAGCAACCAATTTTGTTCTGTTAAAACAAACAGAGAGGGACTTGCTATTGATCTCCCTATTAAATAGTCCTGGTAAACATTTTTACTAGCTCTGCAAACTTAATACAGATGTTCATTCTGCAGAGATCACTACTGTTAGCTGATACAAGGAGTTAATGCTTGTCTGCGGTGGGGGAAGACAGCAGCACAGACAGAGCTCAAAAGAAAGGCAGCTGCAAAAATAAACAGCTTTCTGGCAGGTGAGCATTGGCCTGTGCAAATATCATACCTATGCTCTCAGGCGTGCTTGTGTGCCTTCATGCCACGCGTGTGAGGGAAGCAGGGAGATTTCCACTTTTCTACGTAGCTACTGCATGGAGTGGCATTCAGCAGAAGAAAGCCTACCAGCATGCCTTGGCCTACAACTGCCCTGATAAAAGAAGCCCTATGCAAGGTACAAAATCTGCCAGGATTCTCTTCAGCAGAAATTCAATTTCCAGGGGTGCCTGGAGGACCCATAGGCTTCCTTGCTCTGGGGGGTGGGGAAAAAAAAGTGAAACCTGATTCACGAGATAACATAAAATAACATTAAAAAAAATTAAAAGGGCCTCTCTGTTTCCTCCTGAAGGTCTCTCACACCTTGTCCCAGTGCCAGGCACCACAGCAAACTAGACTCCCTCTGCCTGTTGTTATGCCAAGTCTCCCTCCACCCAGACAACATTACTGGAGCTGAACTGATCGGCCTTTGCTGAAAAAAAGCTGATTTTGCAAACTGGGTTTTGAAGTATTTTGACTTCCTCAAGCCCACTGTCTGCAGCAGGTGCTCCCTGAGGATGCTGCCTCACTTCACCAGCACAGCTCCACTGTGAAACACAGCACTAGCACCCAGGCAAGACAGGGAGCCTGCCTAAGGTGGGGCTCACTTCTACCAGAAGCTGCCTCTTTTCTGGATGTTCCACCAAATAATCAGGATTAACAATCTCCCATCCACAAAGTTATCTGTGGCTGTGCTGGCTGTGGGTGCCCAGGCATCGGCCACATTGTGAGGAGAAGCCAGAGTCACCCTGCTCTGGGAACAGCCTGTCCCAGCTGGTTCCGACGGCTGTGCCCCAGGGCACAGCCCAGGCCCTTAGCCACACCATGGGCACCTTCAGGGGAAGGGGGCTTAAGAGAAGGTGAAAAGGTGCCTGGCAGTGAGCCATGAGGGGGGGGAAAGTTTAAGAGGGGAAAAGTGTGAGGGGGAAAATTGTGAGTAGCTGCCCTGTGAGCCCTGTGGGGAGAGGAGGAGGAGGAGATGGTGGTGGTGCTCCAGGCTGGGGGCAGAGGCCACCATGGTGGGGCCACAAGAAGGTGTGTGGTAGAAAAAGTGGCAGACAGGGCCTGGATATTGCCTGCTTGCACCCTTAGATCGGAATTTGGGAAAGGAAAATACAATCTGCCACACCTCTTAGGCTTTCCCAAGGAAACCTGATGTTGGTTTCTTTGAGCTAATCAGATATACACAGGCACACCAAGAAATTTAAATGGGGAATAATAAATAGGAAGTGATGAAAAACAAACACTTGAAACATAACTTTTCAGGTGCACGTTCTTGCTAAGATTCATAAAACTTTCTGAACATACAAATATTTGTACAAATAATCAAAGATAATATCAAATAGCAGAGCTGGGTAAAATAGCCTTGCAAAAAAGTGAAGAGCAAAGCCCTACTCATTCATGAATATATTTATGCATTTGTTTATTGCTATGCAGCCAGCTTTAAACCCTACCCAGCAGGGGAGAGACTATATACCTTATGCCTATGGGCCTCATAATGCTTCCAGTGAGTATGGAAAAACTTCAAATAAAGTCTGGCATTCGGATCCAGTTTCTCTGCTTATCTGCTGCTTATCCAAACTCTCCCAACATATCAAAAATGTTGAACCAGGCAGGAAACCACAGGAGAACAGGTTTTCCTACAGGATTTCTGGCATTTCTACATTAGATTCCAGATGGAAACACCCATGAGAACAGCTTCTATCCTGGTATTTTTGGCACATTCAGTTCCAATCCTACCCGGAAACCTGAATTGGGAAGGGAAAGAAAAAAAAACACACCACAAACCAAAAAGCACCAACCATTTGCCCCACTATTTCAGAACCTGAATAAAGGTTTGTCATTTGAGCTGGCTTTTAATATTAGGAAGCAGAAGACAGTGTTCTCTGTTTTGTCTTCAGTGGTTCTCTGTCCTTACTCCCAGTTTCACATGTTCCCTTCCCCTAAAATACCAGAGTGCTCAACTAGCAAAACTACAATTGACGACCCATCTCAAAATCAGCGTGCATGCTACCCCAAAAACAGATCTGGGCTGCACCCACCTTTTACTTCACTCATTTCCATGCACAAATGAATATGTCAGATAGCAAAAAATTTTAAAAATTAAAACATTCATAGAAACCTCTGAAATAAAGGATTTCAAAGGGTTTATCCATGGCTACAACTGAAGTCAGTCTTTTTCATCAAAGCAGATTCCTCTAAAAGGTGAATGAATTCACCACATTTCCTGCAGTCCATTTTTGTTCATTTATCCAGCTTTGCCACTCTCTCTAGATTGGCAGCCACTTCCAAAGACAGTCACTTCAGCAACAACAACTTCAAGCAGAATGTTTCAAAAACTATATTCAACCCTGCTTAGAGATTCTTGTTATCAGGAGGTTATTTAATATCAGTCTTTTTCTTCTTTTTGTATTCGCTCACAACACTGTCCAACTCTTTCTCTCTCACCCAGCCTTACCCCCTGTTTTTTGCGTTGCTGCCTACACTGGGAGAAAACAGAAACAACGTTCGAGACCATGACATCACTTGCTTCATTAGCAGCTCACTTCAACATCCTAACCCTTCTGTGGTTTTAAGATGAACATTACATAAATCTACAGCAAATAAACTGAAGAAAACAAACAAACAAACAAAAAACGGGGGGGGGGGGGGGGGGGGGGGGGGAGGGAAACAAACCACAACCTGCTACTTTGTCTCAAACAGCTCATTTCAAGCTGCATCCAGATGTTTCAAACACCTAAGATGGTCCAAAATATCTTTTCTTAAAGTCCTGCGGGTACATGTTCATGTGCTGCTGGATTCTGCCAGTTTTATATTTTACTCTGTGAGTAATGCTATTGAAGAAGATGAGATTCTTCAATAAGGAATATTCCTTCCTTCTTGCTCCCCAGCCATTGACTGCTGTAAGATGGGAACGGTACCTTTGACCCCATCTTGAAGTACAGAGGATTTGCTTGTATTTGTATTTTTAAACTTCTTTTTTTTTCCCTGAAGAAATGCTGCCGCATCTACTCACATGTACATCAGTTCCCTCTACTGGCAGCATTAATTAAGCTATTCCTTTAATTCACCAGGTAGATTGTGGTTTTGAAAAGGAAGATGGTGGGAACATGTGGGGCCGTTACCTGTAGGGTGTTATGCTCTTACACATTGTAGGAGAAACATCAGTGCTCTGGTTCTTACTAGTGTACTAGTCCTTCTATCTTTTTAAAACTCACTTTCCATGCTACGATCCAGGGCAGATATTTAACATTATCTTAACATCTTTTTGTCCTTAACTGTGACAGTATGTGGGAAACTGGAGAGCAATGACTCCTGAAGCAGCTCAGGCAAACACATGCTACATCAACTCTGGACCTCTCCTCTTTGTGTCTGGGGTGAGGCTAAAGCCCCTCCTCAACCAGAGCAGCCTCTCCTCAGGGGATGGGTGGTTCATCAGGCTCCTTTTGCCTTCATATACCCAAAGACTACTCTAAAGCCTCAGTGTGTAAAATCATTTGGCCATTCTTGTACTTTTTTGTTTCCTCTAGTTAAGGTAGATACATTTTGTTCTGCCACAGGTAATGTTTTCCTCCTGTGATATCAGGCCAGAGGAAGAAGTTGTTTGCTATATTCGGGTGCTTGAGGAGAGCACAGAATGAAAGAGAAGCACTTGTCATTTAAAAACAAATTAAAAAAAAACAGAACTAAAAACAAACAAATAAGCAAAGAAACCCCACCAAGAGCAACTGCCCTGAAGACAACATGACAACCCAAGTTGTCAGTATTTAGCAAAACCAGCAAGTGTCTTTCCGTTTTCTAAGCAAATGGTGAGTAGAACTATTTCTTAGCTCTCTGCAGTTTTTCCAGTACTTTCAGTAGCAAGGATTGGGATTTAAAACCATTGCTTAAAATCTCTGCTTACGACCAAATCAAATAAACCTGCATGGGTATTGCAACCAATAAAACCATTCCTGGAAATGGAACTTTTCTAGTGCAAGAAGAAGTGGAAAGACAACATGGAAATGTTGTCAGGCTAAGAGAATTGGAGCTGTTCAGCCTAGAGAAAAGAAGGCTCTGGGGAGACCTTATAGCAGCCTTCCAGTACTTGAAAGGGGCCTACAGGAAAGCTGGGGAGGGGCTTTCCATCAGAAAAGATAGTGACAGGACAAGGGGTAAAGGTTTTAAACTGAGAGAGGGGAGATTTAGGTTAGATATTAGGAAGAAATTCTTCACTATAGGGGTGGTGAGGAACTGGAATGGGTTGCTTAGGGAGGTTGTTGATGCCCCATACCTGGAGGTTTTTAAGGCCAGGTTGGACAAGGTTTTGTGCAACCTGACCTGGTGGCAGGGTTCCCTGCTCACGGCAGGGGGGTTGGAACTTGATGATCTTTAAGGTCCCTTCCAAACTTATTGATTCTATAATTCTATGAAATTAGTATGGAAAATAATAATAGCCTGTATGCACCTGTATGCATATTTGCATATGCAAATATGGAGCATAAAGTTAAAGAACTATTTAGCACTTCAATTTAAATGTGCCTCTCCCTTCTAACTGGCATGGATAAGATGCCCTCAATGCACATAGTTTCTTGGAATTTTCAGAAAGTGTCCTTTCTGGGGATTTTATTTTTCTTTTCTTTTTCTTTTATTTTTTTTTTTTTAATCTAGTTACTATTTCTAGATGAGACTGTACAAAAATCTTGTATTGGATGCCGGTGTTCTGATTAAATGCATTAGAGGACCTCCAGTCATATTTAGAGGAGAAAAAAACATTCTTTTTCATGCTGCTGTATGAGTTCCTGGTTGAGGAATAAAATTGTTTATTTCTGATTCGTCCAGGAGCTTTTACAGACTGATCAAGTGTCAAGACATGGTAGTTGACTCAATGGTAACATAGATATTGCCTCATAATATCTTTAGGACCTGAATCAAATCTTGAGATACTTTAAAACTATGGGAGTATAATGAAAATACATTTCTTTCTTTGTATTATCCTTTGTAATGGGGAGCTTTACATTTCCTTTCTAGCAACTATGATGTACATTGTACTATCAAGGCATTTTTAGGGATCATTTACCTGAATACAATTTGTGTGTAAGGTATCTGAGAGCCAACCTGGATTTATGCTTCTTGGTCCTTGTAATAACAGAATAGATTTTTTTTATTATTTTTTTTCCCCATCAAAATAAATGTCAGAAAGTTCTTTGGTTGTTCAATAAGGGAGAAAAAAATCCTTTTTCAAATAAATGAAATTGCCATGGCCTAGGTTTTGGTGTCTCTGGAAGCTCTGCTAAACCCCCAAAACTTCAGGAGCAGTGCCTGCAAGGACATGGGTGCCCAGGGGGTGTGTCCCAATATATTGCTCCACAAAAAGGAGGGCTCATTCACTACCTGGGTTTGGTTGCCCACTTAACTGGAGAAAGTCCTTGAGGCAACAGAATGGCCTTTGCAAAGCCTGTTGGGACCTTGCTGCAGAAGCAGCTTTTGGGGAAGAACGTTTTTGCCATTAAAAAAACGTGGTTGTGGTCATTTGCCCAAGTCATCTATTCCCTCGGTATTTCCTGGATTCTGAAAACTCTAATGCAGTCCAGCTCTTCAGAAGTGCTGTGCTGGGATTTTTATACATACACCCAGGCCCATCTGGTTTCCCATAGGCCAGGCATGTGGCATAAATAGTCCAAATTCAGCCTATCTGGGGCATTACTAGATAAGCTCCTGTATGTGTGCACACAAGTACCCACACATATATATTTCTGAAAAATTCTTCTAAGAAAACCCAAATACTTTTAGGTAACAGACTTCCCAAACTGTGCTATCAGTTCCTGCTTCCCTACGTTCTTTTCACGGGGAGCAGCTAAAGTGATGTTTAACGTGTCTACCCAAGGCAATATCTTTTGATACCATGCAGTGGAAATTGCAGAATCTGGCTCTTTAGTGACCATGACATCCAAAAATTGGATGCAGGAATTCACCTCTCTTTCATAGGTTAAATGAATATTCTGCAAGTATCGATTGTTCACTTCTTCCAGTGGAAGATGAATGTGATCGGCATCAATAATCAGAAAAAAATATCATCTACATACCTCTTGTATGCAGATGGTGACTGTTCAATACCAGTCGGCACTACAGCTTCCTGGTGTGACAGGAAAATATCTGCAGCAATTGAGGATTAACAGAGGCCATTGCTACATCAGTATTTTGTTTGTAATCGTTTCCATTCTATCAGAAATAACTTGTTGCACATTGCTGTGTCTGACATTAAAATTCAGCATTGAAATCTCGCTCAGTAATAATAAAGCCCCTGCAAGAGTCTCTACAAACACACTGGACTCCAAATTAAAGAGCAAGTGTATTGTTAGGTTTTGCATGGATCTTTTTTGAATTAGTGCTAGGTGAACAATAAATAAAATTCCAGGAGAAGTTCCCCCAACTGATATGCATTCAAGGTATTATCTTTGCTCTGTACTGTATGTGCTTCTGGGTAAAAAAATTCTAATTGCACTTCCATTCAAAAATCAACCGTGGGAATAAGGAATCATGCTCATTTTATGCACAGCAGCCTGAAGGCCTTATCCTTAAAACAAATTACAGTGCCTCCTATGCAACTCACACTCTAAAGCTAATTCTAACCCTAAAGCAAAACTCCAAAATTAAACTTTAATCTGTGATCTAAACAATTTTGTGTTTGTGATCAATCTTGGCAGAGTGGATTATAATATATATGTGTGTGTGTGTGCACGCAAGCACGTGTGCATGGGTGTGTATATAAAAATATAAAATGTAAGGTAATTGTTATTGCAGATGAAGACAAACCATTAAATACTCTGCTCACTAAGGCCAAGATAAAATACATACAGCAAAAGCAGAGAATAAAGCTGTTAAGCACACACTTCTATATGTAACTGAGTCCTGGACCAGCAACCAGCAAAAGCTTAAATTCCACCACATGGATCATATTTACTACATTCTGCCAAAGAAACAGGCAGGCTGCCATGCCATTAAAGCAATTACTCTTACCCTCTCAGATATGTAGAAATTAGATTCTGCTCCTTGAAATCATAAGCAGAGGGAAGTAGCGAACAAGGAAGGAGGAACACGAGGAGGAGAGGCGGAAAGGCAACAATTCCTCCCAGTAAGGAAAAATGCTGCCTCGGCAGGGAAAGCCTTTGGGCCAGCAAGAGTTAAAGGAGTTGGAAGTGTCTGGTCTGTCTCTCCCCAACTTGGTGCAGTGACTCTGCATCCTGCAGGAACCTGTTCAGATGCTCTGATAAGTCAGACAGAATTCATGGGAGATTACCACACAGCTCCTGCCAAGCTGTGCTGCAGCGCGGGTAATAGATATGCTCCAGTACTAAATCCTAAAAGGCCCTGCTACATCTGTCAAGCATGCCCTGGAAAAGCACCCTCAGTTCAGATGTTATCACTGCTCTGCCTGCATCAGAAGATTTAGTGTCCACCCTGGAGGTTGCTTTTGCCGCACAGTTTTCAGGGGCAAAACAACAAGGAAGAAAGATGAGAGAAAAAAGGCAAATTATTCTTGCTTAAAGCAAAAGGAATAAAGTGATGTGCTTGCAGACTAGTTCAGCTTCTC
The DNA here is from genome assembly GCF_020740795.1 of Apus apus. Classification (NCBI taxonomy): domain Eukaryota; kingdom Metazoa; phylum Chordata; class Aves; order Apodiformes; family Apodidae; genus Apus; species Apus apus. The sequence continues at coordinate 46,751,290 of NC_067284.1, forward strand.
ACCCTGCATCCAGAAGGTCCCAAATCCCACATTAAGATGGTACTGATGTTCTAAGCTGATTAGCTCGGACGTGTTCGGCTCCCTGGACTGTGACACCATGAAGACGATCATCTGTAGAGCAACTCTTTCCCAAGGAAAGCTGAACAACAAACCCAGCGGGGGGCACAGGCAGTGCATAGAAGATGCCTGCCTTTGATAATTAAATTTAGGACTGATTCTAGAAAAGCTGCTCTGACATAAAATGAACTTCGCAGAGGGCTGCTTATGAAATGTTTGCTGCTCCTCCCATCAACCACGTAAGCAGGGATTTGGTAAAAAAAATGGTTCTAATTTTATTTTTCATTTTACGCCAAACAGAAAACTATATATATATGGTAAATATATACTCACATAATATGCATAAACGAACACACAGAGACAACCCAAAAAACAGCAGCCTTGGGAACAACAGCTTTCTTAACATACTCCAAAACAGAGCCATGCATCTGTCTCCTTATTCAAATCTGCAGGAAATATCACAGTACAGAAGCAGCTTCTTTTCCACTAGGTGCACTCAGGGTTTAAGGAAGAAAGGCTACAATTTCCTGACCCAGCATATTGCATTTTAAACTTCTGTTTCCTGAAGCTGATTTTAAGGATAGATAAGTTCCAGCTATCAGGCTGCCAACGAGAGGAGCCCCACGCTGCTGTCTTTATAGTTTCATAGTGGTAGAGATGGGGAGAATGGGTCAGCACAGGGAAAGCACTTTCCAGATTCGTGTGGCTGTGCAATGGGGATCACGGCAGAAACCTGGAGTTAACCTTAGTCTGATGTAAGACTTCTCTTCTGGGCTTAGAAGCTACCCACTACTTGTATAGATTCCTTTCCTACTGGAAAAAAAAAAAAAAAACAATAAAAAATAAAAATCAGAAAGACAAGGCAGGGCACAGGAAGGCCAGTAAGAGGAAGGATTTGAGGCGGACAGTGTGAGTGCAAGGTTGGGAAAGGAGCTCTAGGCTTCAGTACAGCTGTCGGAGAGGACGAAGGGTGAATCCCAAAATGTCCCCATCTGGCAGAGCAACGAGCAGCTGCACAGAGGCAGCCCTGAAGGTGCACAGAGGAGCACGGTGCGTGTTCACAGCTATAGCAACAAAAAACAATAGTAAGCTCTTTCTCCAAAATAATAGTTTCTTAGTAAATACATAGACATTTCTGGAAAAACTGCACTCCTTGCAACTCTGTCATCTGTCACAGTGCTTGGATATTT